>NC_057813.1:756350718-756352161 GCF_018294505.1 Triticum aestivum | reverse complement strand
CTTCCCCTATATATAGTGGGGTTTTTCGGGCTGCCAGAGACACGAGTCTCCCTCTCTCTTGGCGCAGCCCTACCCCTCTCCCTCCTCGTCTCTCGCAGTGCTTGGCGAAGCCCTGCTGGAGTGCCATGCTCCTCCACCACCACCACCACGCCGTCGTGCTGCTACTGGACGGAGTCTTCCCCAACCTCTCCCTCTCCCTTTGCTGGATCAAGGCGCGGGAGACGTCACCAGGCGGCACGTGTGTTGAACACGGAGGCACCGTTGTTCGGTGCTATGATCGGATTCGGCCGCGATCTGAATCGCTTCGTGTATGACTCCACCGACCGCGTTCTTGCAAAGCTTCCGCATCGCGATCTTCAAAGGTATGAAGATGCACTCCCCTCCCGTTGCTAGTAAACTCCATAGATTGATCTTGGTGATGCGTAGAAAATTTTAATTTCTGCAACAATCCCCAACATTGGACCCATATCGTCCATCATCTTATCAGTGGGATCCGGAGGAGATCGCCGACCGGTAGCAGTACGATGACACTCCTCAGTACACCGGGGAGAGTAGTCGCTATCCGTGGCCATAGACCAACTTAGGCCAAAAGCCTAAGCTTGGGGGAGTAAGTATATGCCACCGACTTTACATTCATGTTCACACACTATTCTAGTTGTCGGTGCTCATACTCTTTCATTGTATTATCCATGCTAGTTTAAATTCTTTTTCTGTTTTCTTCTTGGGTGTTTGATAAATTTGATGAAAAAACCCAAGAAATTAGTTAGTTTAATTTCCACGCCTGTAGTAGTAATAATTAAAAAGAAACCCAAAAAGATTTCTCGTTCTTTTTTTACTTGTTGGGAGCTTTCCCGTGTAAATAGTTTTATCTCTTTTCTTTCCTTTGGGGGTTGAGAGTAGAAGACCATATTGAAAATGTTTAGTGGCTCTCATATGCATGATTGTTTATTTAACCAAGAGCCCATATTATCTTGTCTTCTCTCTTGAAATGAATGCTTGCAGATTCCAGCTTAGTCCAATAGACGTACACTCTTATTATTATACACATCGTTCGGTCGTGCAAGTGAAAGGAAATAATGACGATATATGATGGACTGATTGAGATGAGAGAAGTTGGTATGAACTTGACCTCTTTTGTTTTTGTAAATATGATGAGTGATACGTCCATTTTGCATCATGCTTTTATGATCATATTTATTGCATTATGGGCTGTTATTTCACGTTATGTCACGATACTTATGGCTATTCTCTCTTATTTTACAAGGTTTACATGAAGAGGGAGAATGCCGGCAGCTGGAATTCTGGGCTGGAAAAGGAGCAAATATTGAAGGACTATTTTGTGCAACTCCAAAAGTCCGGAAACTCCACGGAATACCTTAGAATAAATAAAGAGGAATCGTCGCCAAAGATGAAGACCAAGGGGCCCACACCCTGCTCACGAGG
>NC_057813.1:756316538-756350544 GCF_018294505.1 Triticum aestivum | reverse complement strand
GGGCTGTCACACTCCAAAAAATTTTTGTTTTTGTTTTCAGTAAAAGCCTTGTTTGGTTTGAAAAGGGCCTTATTAAATCCTTTCTAAAATATATCTCTCTCAAAAACATTTCTTGGAAATTTACTTTCTTTTAAAAAGAAACTCAAAAGTTTTGAGCCACTCTTTTGTGTAGAACCATCCTTGGATTTACCATACCTCTTGTGGTAAAATCTCCCAAACCCCCTCCCTCCACTTTGGGGCAATCCAAACATTCTGTCCCAACAAGTTAAATCCATTTTTGGATTTTATTACATTTATTTTCCTCCCCAAAACAATTCTGTCATTTAATTTAAGCCTAGGTGATTTGCAAAGCAAGTGCCTAATTCTCTTTGAGTTTTGATCTCAAACCAACTCCTCTGGATAGTCCTTGGCACCCACAACCTAGAACCATCAAGATCCACTCTTCCTCTATTCAAAATTTTCAAGTTTCTCTCTCTGCAAGTTTGGACCAGATTTGTCAAATTTGGTGAAATTCATATCTCCCCTTCCCCAAAAATTCTACCAAAATTCAGGCAGCCCCCAGATGCAATGAGAGGCCACCCCACCAAAGATCAGCCTCAGATAAAATACCCACATGCCAAAATCATTTCGTCGAACACTTGGCCGGCACTGTTCATGTGCATTTTCAGTAAGTTCAGTAAATTCAGGTTTTCAGTGTCGTTTTTCGTCAGGGAATGGTCACTGATCACCCGTGCACCTTGGCGCCTTGCGCACAACCTCTTCCCCCTGGCCAGAGCACCGCACGGCCGCTTGGACGGACGCAGGCGTCGGTGGCGGCGAGCATCTTCAACGCCGGCAGTCTCTGCGGTGGCAGGGCCACCCGTGGCGGCCAAACGGAGCCAGCACCTGCCCGTTACGCCGTTCTGCGCCGCCATTTACCCCCTAGCCCTCCGCGTGGCTCATGCATGCCAGCGCAACCCCGCAGCACCGTCGCTGTGGCCCGGAAAGCACAGGGCACGCCCTCTGCCACCGACGGGCCCGCGCCACCCCATTCCGTCGAATCCCCCCCGGAACTCCTAATCCAAGCTAGTTTAGCGTCAAAACGGAACCAGTGGAACTCCACGTTGACGCCCAACTCCCTAAATCGCCTCGACAGAGCACTACGCTGCCGTAACCATCGCCGGAGAACTCCGTTCACGGCCACCGCCTCGGATCGCCTATAAAAAGGAGCCCCGAGCTCGCTCTCGAGCATGCACCACCACTACACCTTGCCAACACTCCGCCAAGCCACTAGGAGGACCTTGAGGAGGTCTCCTCCCCCAACTCCGGCCGCCCCGATCCGCCTCGGCCACTAGCTCGATTCACTCCGGTGAGGCCATCCCCGACGCCCAAACCTCGTCAGTAGCCACCTCGAGCACCTAGTGAGCTAACCCAGGGTTCGATTTGACCTCCGCAGCCCTCCCCGACAAGATCCAACTCCACCCGAGCCATCGTCCGCCGGAGCAAGGGCTGCCGTCGACGTAGTGCTCGCCGGCGACCGCCACCACCACTCACCGACGCTGAACACGTAGGTAGCACCCGATCCCCTTGCCTCGCCGTGGATCGCCGCCGGCGACCACCGCAACTCTCAGGCGGCGTCGAGCCCTGTTTTTTCCCCTTTGAAATTTAAACCTGACGGGTGGGACCCCTTGTCGGTGGTTTCTCTTTTTTCCAAATCGTTTCTGTTTTTTTAGTTGGCCCCTGGAAAATTTCTGTTTCATCACAGATAAGTCCCTGGATCTAAAACCTTTATAACTTTTAAACAGAAAATGATTTTTGATTGATTCTTTTTCTGTCATCTTTATTTTTATGTCTAGTTTTTTGTCATATTTATTTGAAAAGTATTTGGAACACTTTTCTGTGCACTTGCGGTATTTACGTTAAGAACGTATTTTTCTTATATCATAGATACCGGAGGAGGTGACGGAGCCGCGAACTTCGCCAAGTTAGACTCCGACTACTCAGAACCAGGCAAGCATGTTTGAACTTTTGATATGATGAGTGGTTGTTGCATGTTTGCATCTTAGTAGTTTCATGGCATGTTTATGAGCATTTCGTTAAATGTTATATTTCATGCAAAGGTGAAGCAAGTGAGTTTCGGAAATCCATATGTATTGGATATAAGTTGGCATGGCCATGTGATGGCATGAAAATGGGTAAGATGGCAGTGTTGTGGCATGCCAGTCTTATGCTAGTCTATCTGACATCAGTGTCAACGTGAATCAAGTCACATTCCCATTCATTTCCTTTCCTGTACTACCACATGTTTTCCGCGAGGAATATGGCTTAGTAAGTTGCAAACCGTTTTCCTGGTACACACCAAATAGAGAGGCCGGGATGAGGGTTCCATGGCCCTGGATTAAAGTCCGTCATCCGGTCAGGGGGCATGGGTGTTTCCGGTTGGGACCGAGAGGGGGGCACCCCTTAGAGCGCGCGTATAGAAATTTGATCCCATGCTATTCGAGGTTGTGACCTCCCCGTCTCAAAGTTTTTCTTGGACGTTGTCAAGGGTGATCCCTGGCATCGTGAGGTGGAATGGGTGTGTACTAGTTAGATGTGTTTCTATTGAAATACCGTAAACAGAACTAGTCTTTTGTGACTACGGAAATCCGTTGGCTGTGGGCAAATTAGTACAAACTCTGCAGAGTCAAAAATGTTTGAGTCATCTTGTACATGTCCAAGTACTGTGACCATCTTATCTTGTCAAAGGTCAGTATCAGTAATAAACTCCGATGAACCACATGAGTGTTAAGTCCGGTTAACAGTTTATTCCTGTGGATGGACTAACCTGTTATTTACTTTTGATATAAGCCCTTTCTGTGATGTCGCTCAGACGTTCGACTGTGGCACACTTGTTTTTTACTTTTGGTATAAGCCCTTTCTGTGATGTCGCTCAGACGTCCGACTATGGCACACTTGTCATTTACTTTTGATATAAGCCCTTTCTGTGATGTCGCTCAGACGTCCGACTGTGGCACGCTTTTTATTTACTTTTGATATAAGCCCTTTCTGTGATGTCGCTCAGACGTCCGACTGTGGCACGCTTGTTATTTACTTTTGATATAAGCCCTTTCCGTGATGTCGCTCAGACGTCCGACTGTGGCATACTTGTTATTTATTTCCAATAAAAGCCCTTTTTGAGATGTCGCTCAGACATCCGACTGTGGCACTCCTGTCTCTTACTTTTCAATATAAGCCCTTTATGTGGTGTCGCTTAGACGTCCGACTGTGGCATACTTGTTATTTATTTTCAATAAAAGCCCTTTTTGAGATGTCGCTCAGACATCCGACTGTGGCACTCCTGTCTCTTACTTTTCAATATAAGCCCTTTATGTGGTGTCGCTTAGATGCCCGACTGCGGCATGATTTTTTTATTTACCCTTCGAGGCGTCGTTCCAGACACCCGATCAGTTTTCAGTTGATTGTTTTACTTACCATGTCGTGCAGTTTTTATTATCTGGATGAGCATCGTTATTTTTGCTCATGACGCATTCATGCATGCATTTTTTATATCTTTTGTCTGAACTATCTTGCGTGTACTTTCAAAGTACTCACCTGGCTTGTTGATTTGGCCAGATGTTGATGAAGGCGATCTCATGGATGAAGAATTTGATAGCGAGTCCGATGCCTAGAGGAATCCCAGTCAGTCTCGTGCGACCCTGGATTTGGTCACTTTAAAATATCCACTTCCGCTAGCCTAGAAATAAATTCATCGAGCCTCACCTCGACGCTCAATGAGCTGCCAGTTTAGGAGTCAAGTTATCCACCACCACTTTTATCTCGAGCTAGTAGCATGTTACCACACCCCTGTGTCATAACCGCCCTTATGTACAATATTGGTGTGTTTGTAATAAATTGTTGAGCAGCCTCAGCTCAACCCTGTAATATATTTAATTCTACTGGTCTTCTGTATTCAAGTATTTGTCTACCAGTAAGGATAACTCTTCCTATACTGGGATCAAGAGATCGATTTTCTCAATAAGAATTTTATTGAAAAACCGGTCGTGACAAACTTGGTACCAGAGCCAGGCAGACTGTAGGAAGCCACTAGGTGCGGTCGCTAATCGGTTATTAGCATAGTAGAGTTTATTCTTATTTTTACAAATGTAGTCATTTTCTGACAGTCATCATAAATTATGATCTGACCATTCAGAATTTTTGTCTACTTTTGTAGATGGCTGGCAACGACTGTGAGTCATAGGTGTTCGCCAATGTTCCTGAGGGGTTCGTCAAGCTCCTCTCCTTCCTCATCCAGGTCGCGATGGGGCCATCAGTGCGCCCCGTCTTCACACTCTACCCACACAAGATCAACGACAGTCTGACCATAAACCAAGCCGCGGTGCAATTCAAAGGAGGGCGTGTTGAGTTACGCCGCTTCCGGTTCTTAGGGAGAGCCATGCCTACGGAGAGGCATGCTATGCAGATGGCTGCCCGTGAGGCGATAGCTCGTCTTCGGGATGTCCTTCCTTCAATGAAGACTCGTCGCTACCGCTATCTTCCATGCCACGTGCCATACACCTGTCATTACTCATTCGCTTGCCCCAGAGGAGAGCGTGACGAGGCCTTTGACATGCTTGTCGAGTACCTCCGAGCTCTGGAGGCAGCCTTCGACAGCATCGTGGACGATCTTGTTGCTGCCCACATGAACTCGGTCCATGGCTGTGCCGCCAACAGGAGGGAGCTCCTGCACACCGCTCCACCGCTGACTTTCATCTCGTCTTCGGCATCCCATTCACCTACCATTCTCGCCACTGCTCGTCGCCTACCGACCACCGAGGAGTTCAACCAAGTCATTGCACCCACTCCAGTTCGATCTGCACTACCTATTGCGCCCACTCCTATTCGTGTTACTCCACCCATTGCGCCCACTCCTATTCGTGTTACTCCACCCATTGCACCCACTCCTATTCGTGTTACTCCGCCTATGGCACCCGCTCCACCAGCTCAGTGCAGCGCTTCACATATGGAGCCTATTAGCGAGGAGGAAGTTGAGTCCCCCACCTCTCTGCGCCTCACCCTCGGCAGGCCAAGGGAGATCCTCACCATCTCCGACTGAGTACGCTGAGCCGTCATGCGATGTACCGACTTGTACTATGTGTTTATATGTACATAGGTTATGAGAAGTAGCTTGTTCGCGCATCATGTAAGGTCTGGAGAAGTGCACTAGCCTCAATAACATGTCAGGATTATGTACGCCTATCCTGAGTGATGTATTGCATAATTACTGCTCGCATGTAAGATATGTAATAGTCCTTCTCCATGCGCAATCGTTGATTGTTTCTTAAAAAAAATTCTGGAGCTTTTAAAATTTCCGTATTTGTGATTTTTTTTTGGTTGTTGCGACTCAATTTCTTTTCTTACGGGTTTTACAAAATATATCCCCAGAGTGAAAGATGTCTCGTCCTTGGACGTGCTCCATGCCAAATCAGCCCGAGGAAAATTATGGCACACCACCAAACCACAATTTCACTCAGGGACAGTCAAGTCAACAGGACAGTGAAACAACATTTACCCAAGTGTGTCGCCTTTATGAACAGAGTCAGCAACAACATCAGGAAATGATGAACCAAGTCATCAATATGGGAAATCACCATGGACAGTATCAACAGCAATCCAAGTTGTCTGAGCTACAGAAGACGCGTCCCCCAATATTTTCTCATACTGACAAACCTCTTGAGGCCGATGACTGGGTTCGAGACATGGAGAGAAAATTAGTTATTGCACAGTGTTCAGACCGTGAGAAAGTACTATATGCACCGCATTATCTCACGGGCGCAGCTGCATCGTGGTGGGAAAATTTCCTACACATGCACCCCAACGAAAATGAAATAACCTGGGAGGAATTCAAGGAAAGTTTTCGTGGGGCACACATTCCTAAAAGTGTTATGAAGATCAAGAAGAGGGAATTTGATGACCTCAAACAAAGGACCATGACGGTGTTAGAATACAACAGCCAGTTTACTCTGTTGTCCCGCTACGCCAAGGAAGAGCGTATGACTGAGAGCAAGAAGATGGAAAAATTCTTGGAACGCATGGCACCCGCACTCAGATGCCAGCTAGTCGTATACACCTTCCCAGATTTCAAAACACTGGTGGATAAGGCCATTACCTTTGAAAATGAGAGACGCAGTTTGGAAGATTTCCGCAAACGCAAAAGGGACCAGACTACTCAGGCCCGAAACCACCGAAGCAAGACATATTTCCAGAAAAGTGGGACACACAAACCCACAACGAATAATTCTCGCCCAATCAGCAATTTCCATGCAAGGGACAAAGAGTTCACTTATCTTCTAGGCGTTACTTGCTACGCTTGTGGAGAAGAAGGGCACTATGCCAAGCAGTGCCCCAAACCAAGGAACTCAACCCCAAAGCCAAACAATAGTGGAAATAATTCAGCGCCCAAGCGAAACAATTTCAATCCCAATAACAACCACAGGAAGGGTCATCTGAACCACGTGACCAAAGAGGAAGCACAGAACGCCCCAGATATTGTACTCGATACGTTTCCTGTCAACACAATACCTGCCATGGTTTTGTTTGATTCCGGAGCTTCTCACTCATTCATTTCGAAGAGTTTTGCGTTGCAAAATAATTTTTTGATGCTTCCCTTGGAAAAATCCATGATCATCAAGTCCCCTGGGATTAAGCAAGTGACCCAGAGTTACTGTCAAGGTGTGGCTATTGAATTCGAAGGATTGAAGTTTTACGCCAACCTTATTGTATTGGAAAGTAAAGGACTGGATGTCATCCTAGGGATGGATTGGTTATCCACCAACAAAGGTTTTGTTGACTGCTTCAACCGAAGCGTAATCCTCACCCGCCATCACGGGAAGGCAGTAAAGGTTTCAGCCAAAGAAAGACAAATATCTCGGCAACCGAGATTAAACAAGGTAGAAGTTTCTGAGTTGAACAAGGATCCAGTAGTGTGTGAATTTCCAGACGTATTTCCCGAAGAACTACCAGGCATGCCACCAGACCGAGAGATAGAATTCAGCATTGAGCTAGCACCCAGAACCGCTCCCATTTACGAGAAACCATAGAGAATGGCACCATCCGAGTTGGTAGAATTGAAGAAGCAAATAAAGGAATTGTTGGAGAAAGGATACATACGAGCCAGTTCCTCACCTTGGGGTTCACCAATTTTATTTGCCAAGAAAAAAGATGGGGCACTGAGATTGTGCATAGACTATCGAGCGCTTAACATGGTCACAATCAAGAACAAATACCAAATGCCCCGAATAAACGATTTATTTGATCAGCTCGCTCAGGCCAAAGTCTTCTCAAAAATTGACTTAAGGTCGGGATACCATCAATTGAAAGTGCAAACAGAAGATATCCCCAAGACAGCCTTCTCCTCCAGATATGGGCTGTATGAGTTCAGAGTAATGCCATTCGGGCTAACAAATGCCCCCGCATATTTTGTTCACCTCATGAACAAAGTATTTATGAAATATATGGACAAGTTTGTTGTGGTATTCATCGATGATATTCTGATATACTCCAAGACACCAGAAGAGCACGCCGAACATCTCAGAATTGTACTAGGAGAACTCAGGAAACATCAACTGTACGCCAAGTTCAGCAAATGTGAATTTTGGCTAAGACAGGTGGGTTTTCTGGGCCACGTACTGACCCAAGAAGGTATTGCAGTAGACCCAGAAAAGATCAAGTCCGTACTTGGCTGGAAACCACCAGCCAGCGTAACGGACGTGCGAAGTTTCTTGGGAATGGCAGGATACTACCGGAGATTTATTGAAGGATTATCCACCATAGCAAAGCCAATGACGCAGTTACTCAAAGATAAGAAGTTTGAATGGGCGGAAGCTTGTGAGAAAAGTTTCCAAGAGCTAAAAAGGAAATTAACAACGGCACCAGTATTAATTGTGCCAGACATACACAAGAATTTTGAGGTGTATTGCGACGCATCCTGGAAAGGCCTCGGATGCGTATTGATGCAAGAAGGCAAGGTAGTTGCGTATGTCTCCAGACAAATGTGCAAGCATGAGGAAAATTATCCTACTCATGACTTGGAGTTGGCAGCAGTCATCCATGCACTCAAAGAATGGAGACATTTTCTACTTGGAAATCGTTGTGAAATATACATGGACCATAAGAGCCTCAAGTATATTTTCACACAGCCGGAACTCAATCTACGGCAACGATGCTGGTTGGAATTAGTGAAGGATTACGATGTTGGAATCCACTACCATCCAGGAAAAGCAAATGTAGTGGCAGATGCCCTTAGTCGGAACCCCAGCTCGGGCAACAACAGTATACCAAATTTGAGACCAGAATTTCAGCAGGAATTTGCCAAACTCAACCTAATAATGATCACCGAAGGCAGTGTGTGGAATTTGGAAATACAGCCTACCCTGATGGAAAAGATTAAGGAGGCTCGGCATGGACACCCTAGCATTGATGGCATAAAAAGGAAAGTGAGTTTGGGCAGGACCTCAGAATTCAACGTAGACGAGCAAGGAATATTGTGGTACGGAGAGAGACTTTGCGTACTGAATATCAAGGACCTCAAACAACAGATTCTATCTGAAAGCCACACCGCTCCATATTCAATCCACCCTGGAGGAACAAAAATATACAAGGACCTTCAGGAAATTTTTTGGTGGCATGGTATGAAAAGGGACATAGCCACATTCATTGCATGCTGTAATTCCTGTCAACGCATCAAGGCCGAGCACCAGAAACCAGCCGGACTATTACAGCCAAACAAGATACCCGAGTGGAAATGGGACGAGATTGGAATGGATTTTATTGTTGGGCTACCTCGGTCACGACACGGAAATAATGTCATATGGGTCATCACCGACAGATTAACTAAGGTAGCACATTTTATCCCGGTGAAGTCAACTCATACCACACAGAAGCTTGCCCGGCTTTATCTTGCCCGTATCGTCTTCCTGCATGGAGTCCCAAAGACTATAATATCCGACAGAGGCACACAATTCGTCTCTAGGTTTTGGGATCATCTACAACAGGCGCTGGGAACTCAACCAG
The DNA here is from genome assembly GCF_018294505.1 of Triticum aestivum. Classification (NCBI taxonomy): domain Eukaryota; kingdom Viridiplantae; phylum Streptophyta; class Magnoliopsida; order Poales; family Poaceae; genus Triticum; species Triticum aestivum. The sequence continues at coordinate 756,341,514 of NC_057813.1, read as the reverse complement.
CATTCAGTACCGCATACCACCCCCAGACTGATGGACAGACTGAACGTGTAAACCAAATTCTAGAAGACATGCTGAGAGCATGTGTCCTCACCTATGGGACCAGTTGGGAAGAAAGCTTGCCATACGCAGAGTTCGCATACAACAACAGCTACCAGGCCAGCCTGCAAATGGCACCATTTGAAGCTCTGTACGGACGAAGATGCCGTACACCACTAAATTGGTCAGAGACAGGAGACAGCCATATCTTCGGCCCAGATATACTCAAGGAGGCCGAGGAAAAAGTTAAGATGATTAGGGATCGACTCAAGACCACTCAAAGTCGACAAAAGAGTTACTACGATAAAAGGCATCGGGAAATCAGTTTCGAACCCAGAGAGTTTGTGTATCTACGAGTATCTCCTATGAGGGGCCTGCAATGGTTTAAGGTTAAGGGAAAGCTAGCACCAAGATTCATCAGACCATTCTATATAGTGGCTCGAAGAGGCACGGTAGCCTACCAACTAGACTTACCCGAAGAATTATCCGATGTCCACGACGTGTTCCATGTCTCGCAATTGAGAAAGTACGTAAGCAATCCAGAGAAGCAAGTATCCCATGAAAACATTGACGTGCAACCAGACCTCACCTACCAGGAGCATCCAATAAAAATATTAGAGGAATCTGAAAGGAGGACCCGACAGAAAACCATCAAGTTTTCAGGGTCCAGTGGAGCAATCACACAGAAAGTGAAGCCACTTGGGAAAGAGAGGATTTTCTTCGGACAGAGCACCCACACCTGTTTAAGGATCAGCTGAAATCTCGGGGACGAGATTTTTCCTAAGGGGGTAGGTGCTATGACACTCCATTTTTTTCAGTAAAAGCCTTGTTTGGTTTGAAAAAGGCCTTATTAAATCCTTTCAAAAATATCTCTCTCTCAAAAACATTTCTTGGAAATTTACTTTCTTTTAAAAAGAAACTCAAAAGTTTTTGAGCCACTCTTTTGTATAGAACCATCCTTGGATTTACCATACCTCTTGTGGTAAAATCTCCCAAAACCCCTCCCTCCACTTTGGGGCAATCCAAACATTCTGTCCCAACAAGTTAAATCCATTTTTGGATTTTATCACTTTTATTTTCCTCCCCAAAACAATTCTGTCATTTAATTTAAGCCTAGGTGATTTGCAAAGCAAGTGCCTAATTCTCTTTGAGTTTTGATCTCAAACCAACTCCTTTGGATAGTCCTTGGCACCCACAACCTAGAACCATCAAGATCCACTCTTCCTCTTTTCAAAATTTTCAAGTTCCTCTCACTGCAAGTTTGGACTAGATTTGTCAAATTTGGTGAAATTCATATCTCCCCTTCCCCAAAAATTCTACCAAAATTCGGGAAGCCCCCAGATGCAATGAGAGGCCACCCCACCAAAGATCAGCCTCAGATAAAGTCCCCACATGCCAAAATCATTTCGTCGAACACTTGGCCGGCACTGTTCATGTGCATTTTCAGTAAGTTCAGTAAATTCGGGTTTTCAGTGTCGTTTTTCGTCAGGGAATGGTCACCGATCACCCGTGCACCTTGGCGCCTTGCGCACAACCTCTTCCCCCTGGCGAGAGCACCGCACGGCCTCTTGGACAGACATAGGCGTCGGTGGCAACGAGCATCTTCAACGCCGGCAGCCTCTGCGGTGGCAGGGCCACCCGTGGCGGCCAAACGGAGCCAGCACCGGCCCGTTACGCTGTTTTGCGCCACCCTTTACCCCCTAGCCCTCCGCATGGCTCATGCATGACAGCGCACCCCCGCAGCACCGTCGTCGTGGCCCGGCAAGCACAGGGCGCGCCCTCTGCCGCCGACGGGACCGCGCCGCCCCGGAACTCCTAATCCAAGCTAGTTTAGCGTCAAAACGGAACCAGTTGAACTCCACGTTGACGCCCAACTCCCTAAACCGCCCCGACCAAGCTCTGTGCCGCCGTAACCATCGCCGAAGAACTCCGTTCATGCCCACCGCCTCGGATCGCCTATAAAAAGGAGCCCCGAGCTCGCTCTCGAGCACGCACCACCACTGCACCACGCCAACACTCCTCCAAGCCACTAGGAGGACCTCGAGGTGGTCTCCTCCCCCAACTCCGGCCGCCCCGATCCGCCTCGGCCACCAGCTCGATTCACTCCGGTGAGGCCATCCCCGACGCCCAAACCTCGTCAGTAGCCACCTCAAGCACCTAGAGAGCTAACCCAGGGTTCGATTTGACCTCCGTAGCCCTCCCCGACGAGATCCAACTCCACCAGAGCCGCTGTCCGCTGGAGCAAGGGCCGCCATCGACGTTGTGCTCGCCGGCGACCGCCACCACCACCCACCGACGCGGAAGGACACGCTGAACACGTAGTTACCACCCGATCCCCTTGCCTCGCCGTGGATCGCCGCCGGCGACCACCGCAGCTCTCGGCCGCCATCGAGCCCTGTTTTTACCCTTTGAAATTTAAACCTGATGGGTGGGACCCCTTGTCAGTGTTTTCTCTTTTTTCCCAACCGTTTCTGTTTTTTTAGTTGGCCCTTGGAAACTTTCTGTTTCATCACAGATAAGTCCCTGGTTCTAAAACCTTTATAACTTTTAAACAGAAAATGATTTTTGATTGATTCTTTTTCTGTCATCTTTATTTTTCTGTCTAGTTTTTTTTCATATTTATTTGAAAAGTATTTGGGACACTTTTCTGTGCACTCGCGGTATTTACGTTAAGAACGTATTTTCTTACACCGTAGATACCGGAGGAGGTGATGGAGCCGCGAACTCCGATATGATGAGTGGTTGTTACATGTTTGCATCTTACTACTCAGAACCAGGCAAGCATGTTTGAACTTTTGATATGATGAGTGGTTGTTGCATGTTTGCATCTTAGTAGTTTCATGGCATGTTTATGAGCATTTCGTTAAATGTTATATTTCATGCAAAGGTGAAGTAAGTGAGTTTCGGAAATCCATATGTATTGGATATAAGTTGGCATGGCCATGTGATGGCATGAAAATGGGTAAGATAGCAGTGTTGTGGCATGCCAGTCTTATGCTAGTCTATCTGACTTCAGTGTCAACGTGAATCAAGTCACATTCCCATTCATTTCCTTTCCTGTACTACCACATGTTTTCCGCAAGGAATATGGCTTAGTAAGTTGCAAACCGTTTTCCTGGTACACACCAAATAGAGAGGCCGGGATGAGGGTTCCATGGCCCTGGATTAAAGTCCGTCATCCGGTCAGGGGGCATGGGTGTTTGCGGTTGGGACCGAGAGGGGAGCACCCCTTAGAGCGCGCGTATAGAAATTTGATCCCATGTTATTCGAGGTTGTGACCTCCCTGTCTCAAAGTTTTTCTTGGATATTGTCAAGGGTGATCCCTGCCATCGTGAGGTGGAGTGGGTGTGTACTAGTTAGATGTGTTTCTACTGAAATACCGTAAACGGAACTAGTCCTTTGTGACTAAGAAAATCCGTTGGCTGTAGGAAAATTACTACAAACTCTGCAGAGTCAAAAATCTTTGAGTCATCTTGTACAAGTCCAAGTACTGTGACCATCTTATCTTGTCAAAGGTCAGTCTCAGTAATAAACTCTAGTGAACCACATGAGTGTTAAGTCAGGTTAACAGTTTATTCCTGTGGATGGACTAACCTGTTATTTACTTTTGATATAAGCCCTTTCTGTGATGTCGCTCAGACGTCCGACTATGGCACACTTGTTATTTACTTTTGATATAAGCCCTTTCTGTGATGTCGCTCAGACGTCCGACTGTGGCACGGTTGTTATTTACTTTTGATATAAGCCCTTTGCGTGATGTCACTCAGACGTCCGACTGTGGCACGGTTGTTATTTACTTTTCATATAAGCCCTTTCTGTGATGTCGCTCAGACGTCCGACTGTGGCACACTTGTCATTTACTTTTGATATAAGCCCTTTCTGTGATGTCGCTCAGACGTCCGACTGTGGCATGCTTGTTATTTACTTTTGATATAAGCCCTTTCCATGATGTCGCTCAGACGTCCGACTGTGGCATACTTGTTATTTATTTTCAATAAAAGCCCTTTTTGAGATGTTGCTCAGACATCCGACTGTGGCACTCTTGTCTCTTACTTTTCAATATAAGCCCTTTATGTGGTGTCGCTTAGACGCCCGACTACGGCATGATTTTTTTATTTACCCTTTGAGGCGTCGTTCCAGACACCCGATCGGTTTTCACTTGATTGTTTTACTTACCATGTCGTGCAGTTTTTATTATTTGGATGAGCATCATTATTTTTGCTCATGACGCATTCATGCATGCATTTGTTATATCTTTTGTCCGAACTATCTTGCGTGTACTTTCAAAGTGCTCACCTGGCTTGTTGATTTGGCCAGATGTTGATGAAGGCGATCTCATGGATGAAGAATTCGATAGTGAGTCCGATGCCTAGAGGAATCCCAGTCAGTCTTGTGCGACCCTGGATTTGGTCACTGTATTATATCCGCTTCCGCTAGCCCAGAAATAAATTCATCGAGCCTCACCTCGACGCTCGATGAGCTTCCAGTTTAGGAGTCAAGTTATCCACCGCCACCTTTATCAAGAGCTAGTAGCTTGTTACCACACCCCTATGTCATAACCGCCCTTATGTACAATATTGGCGTGTTTGTAATAGATTGTTGAGCAGCCTCATCTCAACCCTGTAATATATTTGATGCTACTCGTCTTCTGTATTCAAGTATTTGTCTACCAGTAAGGATAACTCTTCCTATACTGGGATCAAGAGATCGATTTTCTCAATAAGAATTTTATTGAAAAACCGGTCGTGACATGGGCCCCCTGGTGGCTCTCCGACGCCCATCTTCTCCTATATGAAGTCTTTCGATAAGAAAAAAATCCAGAGAGAACCTTTCGGGACGAGACTCAGCCCCCACGAGGCGGAACCTTGGCAGAACCAATCTAGGGCTCTGGCGGAGCTTTTCTGCCGGGGACACTTCCCTCCGGGAGGGGGAAATCATCACCATCGTCATCACCAACACTCCTCTCATCGGGAGAGGGCAATCTCCATCGACATCTTCACCAGCACCATCTCATCTCCAAACCCTAGTTCATCTCTTGTATCCAATTCTTGTCTCCAAGTCCGGGTGGTGCTAGTAGTTTGCTAGTAGTGTTGATTACTCTTTGTAGTTGATGCTAGTTGGTTTATTTGGTGGAAGATCATATGTTCAGATCCTATATGCACATTATTACCCCTCTGATTATGAATATGAATATGCTTTGTGAGTAGTTACGTTTGTTCCTCAGGACAAGGAAGAAGTCTTGCTATTAGTAGTCATGTGAATTTGGTATTCGTTCGATATTTTGATAAGATGTATGTTGTCTAACCTCTAGTGGTGTTATGTGAACGTCGACTACATAACACTTCACCATTATTTGGGCCTAGAGGAAGGCATTGGGAAGTAATAAGTAGATGATGGGTTGCTAGAGTGACAGAAGCTTAAACCCTAGTTTATGCGTTGCTTCGTAAAGGGCTGATTTGGATCCACATGTTTCATGCTATGGTTAGGTTTACCTTAATTCTTTTGTTGTAGTTGCGGATGCTTGCAATAGAGGTTAATCATAAGTGGGATGCTTGTCCAATTAAGGGAAGTACCCAAGCACCGGTCCACCCACATATTAAATTATCAAAGTAACAAACGCGAATCATATGAGCATGATGAAAACTAGCTTGACGATATTCCCATGTGTCCTCGGGAGCGCTTTTACTATTATCAGAGTTTGTCCAGGCTTGACCTTTGCTACAAAAAGGATTAGGCCACCTTTCTGCACTTTATTTACTTTTGTTACTTGTTGCTCGTTACAATTTATCTTATCACAAAACTATCTGTTACCACTTATTTCAGTACTTGCAGAGAATACCTTGCTGAAAACCGCTTATCATTTCCTTCTACTCCTCGTTGGGTTCGACACTCTTACTTATCGAAAGGACTATGATAGATCCCCTATACTTGTGGGTCATGAAGACTCTTTTCTGGCGCCGTTGCCGGGGAGTGAAGCGCCTTTGGTAGGTGGAATTTGGTAAGAAAAAATTTATTTAGTGTGCTGAAATTTTCTGTCACTTGTTACTATGGAAAGTAATTGTTTGAAGGGTTTGTTTGGGGTATCGTCACCCCGTCCGGTTGAGCCAAGAGTTGCTCCTCAACCCACTGAACCTACTGAATCTATTGAAGATGAAACTGCTTTTCAGATTCCTTCGGGTATGATGGAAAAACTGCTAGCTAACACTTTCATAGGAGATGGAACAAAGCATCCTGACGAACATCTACGCTTTGTGGATGATATTTGTGGACTATTTAAACTTGCAGGTATACCCGATGATGTTGTTAAGAAGAAGGCTTTCCCTTTATCTTTGGGGGGGAGACGCATTGACATGGTATAGGCTATGTGATGATACGAGATCATGGAACTATAAAAGAGTGAAATTGGAATTTCATCAAAAGTATTACCCTATGCATCTTATTCATCGTGATCGCAATTATATATATAATTTTTGGCCTCGCGAAGGAGAAAGCATCGCTCAAGCTTGGGGGAGGCTTAAATCAATGTTATATTCATGCCCCAATCATGAGCTCTCAAAATTGACAATTCTCTAGATTTTTTATGCTTGACTTTCTGATAAAAATCGCACCATGCTTGATACTTCTTGTGCTGGCTCTTTTATGATGAAGTCTATTGAATTTGGATGGAATCTATTGGATAGAATTAAACACAATTCTGAAGATTGGGACCTCGACGAAGGTAAGGAGTCAGGTATGACACCCAAGTTTGATTGTGTTAATTCTTTTATGGATAACGATGTTTTCCATAAGTTTAGCACTAAATATGGACTTGACTCTGAGATAGTAGCTTCTTTCTGTGAATCTTTTGCTACTTATGTTGATCTCCCCAAGGAGAAGTGGTTTAAATATCATCCTCCATAGAAGTAAAAGTAGCCGCACCTATTAAAGTTGAAGAAAAGATTGTCACTTACAATGATCCTATTGTTCCTACTTCTTATGTTCAGAAACCCCCTTTCCCTGTTAGAATGAAGGATCATGCTAAAGCTTCAGCTGTTGTTCGTAAAAGCAACATTAGGACTTATACACCTCCTGAGCAAGTCAAAGTAGAACCCAATATTGCTATTGTTAAAGATCTCTTGTCGGATAATATTGATGGGCATGTTATTCAATTCACTGGTGAAACTGCTAGAATTGCTAAACCCTGTGATAGAGATAAACATAGACCTGTGGTACGCGTGCCTGTTATTTCTGTTAAAATAGGAGATCATTGTTATCATGGCTTATGTGATATGGGTGCTAGTGCTAGTGTTATACCCATTGACTTATACAAAGAAATTATGCATGAGATTGCACCTGCAGAGTTAGAAGAAATTGATGTTACAATTAAACTTGCAGATAGAGATACTATATCTCCAATCGGAATTGTTAGAGATGTTGAAGTCTTGTGTGGGAAAACCAAATATCCCGCTGAATTTCTTGTTCTTGGTTCTCCACAAGATAGCTTTTGTCCCATTATATTCGGTAGACCCTTCTTGCGTACTGTTAATGCTACGATAGATTGCGAAAAGAATATTGTTACGGTTGGCTTGGATGATATGGTTCATGAGTTTAATTTCTGTAAATTTAGTAAACAACATCGTGAAGAAGAATTTCCTAGTAAGGTGAAATTATTGGTCTTGCCTCTATTGCTGTACCTCCTAGTGATCCTTTAGAACAGTATTTGCTAGATCATGAAAATGATATGTTTATGAATGAAAGAAGGGAAATAGATGAAGTATTCTTTAAACAAGAACCTATTCTACAACACAATTTACTTGTTGAAATCCTAGGGGATCCTCCTCCACCCAAGGGTGATCCCGTGTTTGAGCTTAAACTGTTGCCAGATAATCTTAAATTTGCTTATCTTGATGAAAAGAAAATATATCCTGTTATTATTAGCGCTAACCTTTCAGAGCATGAAGAAGAAAGATTATTGAAAACTATGAAGAAGCACCGTGCTGCTATTGGATATACTCTGGATGATCTTAAGGGCATTAGTCCCACTCTATGTCAACATAAAATAAATTTGGAAGCTGATGCGAAACCAGTTTGTGATCCTCAACGACGTTTGAATCCTAAAATAAAAGAAGTGGTAAGAAAAGAAATACTCAAGCTTCTAGAGGCAGGTATAATTTATCCCGTTGCTGATAGTCAGTGGGTAAGTCCTGTTCATTGTGTCCCTAAGAAGGGAGGTATTACTATTGTCCCTAATGATAAAGATGAATTGATCCCTCAAAGAATTATCACAGGTTATAGTATGGTAATTGATTTCCGTAAGTTAAATAAAGCTACTAAGAAAGATCATTACCCCTTACCTTTTATTGATCAAATGCTAGAGAGACTATGCAAACATACACATTATTGCTTTCTAGATGGTTATTCTGGTTTCTCTCAAATACTTGTGTCAGCTAAAGATCAATCAAAGACTACTTTTACATGCCCTTTTGGTACTTTCGCTTATAGACGTATGCCTTTTGGTTTATGTAATGCACTTGTTACCTTTCAAAGATGCATCATGGCTATATTCTCTGACTTTTGCGAAAAAATTTGTGTGGTTTTCATGGATGACTTTTCCGTCTATGGTTCCTCTTTTGATGATTGCTTAAGCAATCTTGATCGAGTTTTGCAGAGATGTGAAGAAACTAATCTTGTCTTGAATTGGGAAAAGTGCTACTTTATGGTTAATGAAGGTATTGTCTTGGGGCACAAAGTTTCTGAAAGAGGTATTGGAGTTGATAAAGCCAAGGCCGATGCTATTGAAAAGATGCCATGTCCAAAGGACATCAAAGGTATAAGAAGTTTCCTTGGTCACGCCGGATTTTATAGGAGGTTCATTAAGGACTTCTCAAAAATCTCTCGTCCTCTGACTAATTTATTACAAAAAGATGTACCGTTTGTCTTTGATGATGATTGTGTAGAAGCATTTGAAATACTTAAGAAAGCACTAGTCTCTGCACCTATTGTTCAGCCACCTGATTGGAATTTACCCTTTGAAATTATGTGTGATGCTAGTGATTATGCTGTAGGTGCTGTTCTAGGGAAGAGAGTTGATAAGAAATTAAATGTTATCTTATGCTAGTAAGACTCTAGATAGTTCTCAAAGAAATTATGCTACTACCGAAAAGGAATTTTTAGCAGTGGTGTTTGCTTGTGATAAGTTTAGAACTTATATTGTTGATTCCAAAGTTACTATTCACACTGATCATGCTGCTATTAAGTATCTTATGGAAAAGAAGGATGCAAAACCTAGACTTATTAGATGGGTTCTCCTGCTTCAAGAATTTGATTTGCATATTGTTGATAGAAAGGGAGCTGAGAACCCCGTTGCAGATAAATTGTCTAGGCTAGAGAATGTGCTTGATGACCCACTACCTATTAATGATAGCTTTCCTAATGAGCAATTAAATGTCATAAGTACTTCTCGTAGCACTCCATGGTATGCTGATTATGCTAATTATATTGTTGCTAAATTTATACCGCCTAGCTTCACATACCAACAAAAGAAAAAAAATTCTATGACTTGCGACATTACTTTTGGGATGACCCACATCTTTATAAAGAAGGAGTAGATGGTATTATTAGACGTTGTGTACCTGAGCATGAACAAGAACAGATCCTACGCAAGTGTCACTCCGAAGCTTATGGAGGACATCACGCTGGATATAGAACTGCACATAAGGTATTGCAATCTTTTTATTGGCCTACTCCCTTCAAGGATGCCCGTAAGTTTGTTTTGTCTTGCGATGAATGTCAGAGAATTGGTAATATCAGTAGACGTCAAGAAATGCCTATGATTTATTCACTTGTTATTGAGCCATTTGATGTTTGGGGCTTTGATTATATGGGACCTTTTCCTGCCTATAATGGTTACACTCATATTCTAGTTGCTGTTGATTACATTACTAAGTGGGTAGAAGCTATTCCAACCAGTAGTGCTGATCACAACACTTCTATTAAAATGCTTAAGGAAGTTATTTTTCCTAGGTTTGGAGTCCCTAGATACTTAATGACTGATAGTGGTTCACACTTTATTCATGGTGCTTTCCGTAAGATGCTTGCTAAATACGACGTTAATCATAGGATTGCATCTCCTTATCACCCTCAGTCTAGTGGTCAAGTAGAATTGAGCAATAGGGAGCTCAAATTAATTTTACAAAAGACTGTTAATAGGTCTAGAAAGAATTGGTCCAAGAAACTTGATGATGCATTATGGGCTTATAGAACTGCATATAAAAATCCTATGGGTATGTCTCCGTACAAAATGGTCTATGGAAAAGCTTGTCATTTACCTCTCGAACTAGAACATAAGGCATATTCGGCTATTAAAGAGCTCAACTATGATTTCAAACTTGCTGGTGAGAAGAGCTTATTTGATATTAGCTCACTTGATGAATGGAGAGCCCAAGCATATGAAAATGCCAAGTTGTTTAAAGAAAAAGTTAAAAGATGGCATGACAAAAGGATACAAAAGCGTGAGTTTAATGTAGGTGATTATGTATTGCTATACAACTCTTGTTTAAGATTTTTTGCAGGAGAACTTCTCTCTAAATGGGAAGGTCCCTACATTATCGAGAAGGTCTATCGTTCCGGTGCCATAAAAATCAACAACTTCGCAGGCACAAACCCGAAGGTGGTAAACGGTCAAAGGATCAAACACTATATCTCAGGTAATCCTATAAATGTTGAATCTAATATTATTGAAACCGTGACCCCGGAGGAGTACATAAAGGACACTTTCCAGAACGTTCCAGACTCCGAAAAGGAATAGGTATGTGGTACGGTAAGTAAACCGACTCCAAAACAATTTTTTAGGCAACATTTCTCCGTTTTGGAATATTTAGAAAAATAGAAAAATAAATAGCAGTCCGGGGAGGACACGAGGCCTCCACGAGGGTGGAGGGCGCGCCCCCCTACCTCGTGAGCACCCCGTGTGCCCTCCGGACTCCGTTTCTTTGCACGATACGTACTTTGGTCGGTAAAAATTCATTATATATACTCCCGAAGGTTTTGACCACCGTATCACGCAAATATTCTCTGTTCTTGTTTCAATTTGTTTTCCTGACAGGTCTAGATCGTCATGACGACCCCAAGTGCTTCCAAGGACAAGTTCTTCGAGATGGTGATTAACCCTTACCTTGCGGAGGTGCTACGGCACCCTCAAGCCATTGAGATGCATGATGGGTTGCTGCACATCCGCGATGTTGAGGGACCAAAGGGAACCAGAAGTGTGGAGTCGAGACTCGAGGCAATGGAGCAACAAGTTTTCAAGTGTCAGGGGATGGTGGAGCATGGAATCAACGCTAGCCACAAGATGCTCGCGGAGTTCACCAACAACTACGAGCCGGATGCCAAGAACACCGAGGAGGCTATCTTTAAGCTACAAGAGAAGATCAAGAACCTTCAAGCCCAAATTTATGATCTGCAAAATCAAAACTGTGAGTATGAATATAGGTTCAAAAGAATGAGTTTGGCTGCAGATTTGAGGATTCCGGAGACTCGATCATCCTTCTATGATGGTGAGCCTATGCCTTGGAAGATGGACGACAAGCCTACGTCATCAACAATTCCTTCTTCACCGCATCTGAGGACATAATCACATGGGTATGGGAACTCCCTTTGGCAATTGCCAAGCTTGGGGGAGGTGCCCTGGTATCATATCACCATCACACCTCCTATCTTTACAGTTTTTCTTAGTTCGATCCTATTAGTAGTATCTTGATTTAGTAGAATAAAGTCGTGGCATGATCTAGTTTTGAGTTTTGCTTTATGATCTTTCCTTGTAATCGAGTCCATGAGCTTTATTATAAAGATTAGTGTTGAGTCAAGGGCTTGCTTATTTTGCCATGATCTTGGGAAAGTAGAAGAAAAAGAATAAAAACAATCAAGGAGCTCATATTGATCTTATTGAAAGTAATGACTTCACATATAAAGGGTATGATGATTAAAAGTTGTTGGGAGTTGGCAAATATAGCTTTGCTCATCGTTGCAATTAATAGGAAGTAATAAGGAAAGAGAGGTTTCACATATAGATATATTATCATTGACATCTTTTATGGATGGGAGCACTCATTAAAATATGACATGCTAAAGAGTTGAGGTTGGACAAGGAAGACAACATAATGAGTTATGTTTTCTTACATTCGAGATAAAGTATGTTGTCATGGATCCTCTACCGTGTTGAGCTTGCCTTTTCCCCTCATGCTAGCCAAATTCTTAGCACCAAGTAGAAATACTACTTGTGCTTCCGAACACCCTTAAACCAGTTTTGCCATGAGAGTCCACCATATCTACCTATGGATTGAGTAACATCCTTCAAGTGAGTTGTCATCGGTGCAAGAAATAAAAATTTCTCTCTAAATATGCATGACTTATTAAAAGCGAACTTGTTGTGGACGCAATAAAAGCGACGGACTGCATAATAAAGGTTCACATACAAGGGGCAATATAAAGTGACGTTCTTTTGCATTAAGATTTTGTGCATCAACACTAAACGCGCATGACAACCTCTGCTTCCCTCTGCGAAGGGCCTATCTTTTATTATTATCCTCTACCTTACAAGAGTCTCGGTGATCCTCACCATTCCTTTTTCATTTTATCCTTTGGCCAGCTCAGCATGTTGGAAAGAGTATGATATACATATCTAATTGGATGTGGGGGAGCATGAATTGTTATTGTTGACATTACCCTTGCGGTAAAAGGTTGTGGGGCAAAACTATAAGCCCCTATCTTTCTCTGTGTCCGATTAAAACTCCATAACCACAAGTATCGCGTGAGTGCTAGCAATTATGAAGGACTAAATGATAGTTGAGTATGTGGACTTGCTTTTAAGCTCTGACATAGACTCTTTCTGATGTTATGATAAATTGCATTTGCTTCAGTGACTTAGATTATAATTGTTAGTGCCCAATAATGTTTCTGATTCATGCTTTGGCTTTGTGAATAAATCATTACTTGAACATGAGTAATCATATGACAAAATCTATTTATGTTGTTGTTATTAAATAATCATGATGCCTTCATGTCTGTATTTTATTTTTATCGACGCCTCTACCTCTAAACATGAGGACATATTTATTGTTATCGGCTTTTCGCTTGAGGACAAGCGAGGTCTAAGCTTGGGGGAGTTGATACGTCCATTTTGCATCATGCTTTTATGATCATATTTATTGCATTATGGGCTGTTATTTCACGTTATATCACGATACTTATGGCTATTCTCTCTTATTTTACAAGGTTTACATGAAGAGGGAGAATGTCGACAGCTGGAATTCTGGGCTGGAAAAGGAGCAAATATTGAAGGACTATTCTGCGCAACTCCAAAAGTCCTGAAACTCCACGGAATACCTTAGAATAAATAAAGAAAAATCATCACCAAAGAGGAAGACCAGAGGGGCCACACCCTGCTCACGAGGGTGGGGCGCGCCCCCCTGGGCGCGCCCCCTACCTCGTGGGCCCCCTGGTGGCTCTCCGACACCCATCTTCTCCTATATGAAGTCTTTCGATAAGAAAAAAATCCAGAGAGAACCTTTCGGGACGAGACCCCGCCGCCACGAGGCGGAACCAATCTAGGGCTCTGGCGGAGCTTTTCTGCCGGGGGACACTTCCCTCCGGGAGGGGGAAATCATCACCATCGTCATCACCAATGCTCCTCTCATCGGGAGAGGGCAATCTCCATCAACATCTTCACCAGCACCATCTCATCTCCAAACCCTAGTTCATCTCTTGTATCCAATTCTTGTCTCCAAGTCCGGGATTGGTGCTAGTAGTTTGCTAGTAGTGTTGATTACTCTTTGTAGTTGATGCTAGTTGGTTTATTTGGTGGAAGATCATATGTTCAATCCTATATGCACATTATTACCCCTCTGATTATGAACATGCATATGCTTTGTGAGTAGTTACGTTTGTTCCTGTGGACAAGGGAGAAGTCTTGCTATTAGTAGTCATGTGAATTTGGTATTCGTTCGATATTGTGATAAGATGTATGTTGTCTAACCTCTAGTTGTGTTATGTGAACGTCGACTACATAACACCTCACCATTATTTGGGCCTAGAGGAAGGCATTGGGAAGTAATAAGTAGATGATGGGTCGCTAGAGTGATAGAAGCTTAAACCCTAGTTTATGCGTTGCTTCGTAAGGGGCTGATTTGGATCCACATGTTTCATGCTATGGTTAGGTTTACCTTAATACTTTTGTTGTAGTTGCTGATGCTTGCAATAGAGGTTGATCATAAGTGGGATGCTTGTCCAAGTAAGGGCAGTACCCAAGCACTGGTCCACCCACATATCAAATTATCAAAGTACCGAACGCGAATCATATGAGCGTGATGAAAACTAGCTTGACGATATTCCCATGTGTCCTCGGGAGCGCTTTTCCTATTATAAGAGTTTTTCCAGGCTTGTCCTTTGCTACAAAAAGGATTGGGCCACCTTGCTGAACTTTATTTACTTTTGTTACTTGTTGCTCGTTACAATTTATCTTATCACAAAACTATCGGTTACCACTTATTTCAGTACTTGCAGAGAATACCTTGCTGAAAACCGCTTATCATTTCCTTCTGCTCCTCGTTTGGTTCGACACTCTTACTTATCAAAAGGACTACGATAGATCCCCTATACTTGTGGGTCATCAATGAGTCCATCGTTCCTGATTCAGCCTATTATGAATAAACATGTTTGCAATGACATTTAGAGATTTCAGTTGCTTATGCCATGCTTAATTAGCTATGAGTTATAATGATTTACCTTGCGTGCCAACATGCTATTAAAACGATTGTGATGTGGTATGATGAGATGGTATCCTCCTTTGAATGCATTGAGTGACTCGACTTGGCACATATTCACGCATGTAGTTGAAACAAAATCAACATAGCCTTCATGATATTTATGTTCATGGTGGACTATATCCTACTCATGCTTGCACTTAGTGTAAATTAATTTTAATGCATGTTCATGACTGTTGTCGCTCTCTCAGTTGGTCGCTTCCCAGTCTTTTGCTAGTCTTCACCTGTACCAAGCAGGAATGCTGCTTGTGCATCCACACTCCATGAACCCCAAAGTTATTCCATATGAGTTCACTATACCTTCCTATATGCGGTATTTACCTGCCGTTCCAAGTAAATTTGTATGTGCCAAACTCCAAACCTTCAAATGAAATTCTATTTTGTATGCTCGAGCAGCTCATGTTCCAACTAGGGTTGTCTATATTTTCCATGCTAGGTGGGTTATTCTCAAGAGGAGTGGACTCCGCTCCTCATTCACGAGAAAATGGCTCGTAACCGGGATGCCAAGTCTCATGATCTAAAAAGATCAAAGCAAATCAAAATAATTAAAACAAAACTCCCCCAGGATTGTTGTTAGTTGGAGGCACTCTTTGTTTCGAGCAAGCCATGGATTGATCCCTGTTGGTGGGGGGGGGAGTATAAACTTTACCATTCTGTTTGGGAACCGCCTATAATGCATGTAGTATGGAAGATATCGCCATCTCATAGTTGTTGCGTTGACAGTGAAAGTATGCCGCTTAAAATGTTATTTATCTCTCTATTTCAAAATCGAGCTCTGGCACCTCTACAAATCACTGCTTCCCTCTGCAAAGGGCCTATCTATTTACTTTTATGTTGAGTCATCACCCTCTTATTAAAAAGCAGCCGCTAGAGAGCACACTGTCATTTGCATGCATTACTATTAGTTTATATTGGGTATGACTTGACTGGATCTATTTTACCATGAATTACAATGTTTAGTCAGTCCTTGATCTTTAAAGGCATTCTGCATTTATATTTTGCGGTCTCAGAAAGGGCTAGCGAGATACCATTTTGTTATATCATATTACGATTGTTTTGAGAAAGTGTTGTCATCCGAGTTTTATTATTATCGCTCGCTAGTTGATTATGCCATTGATATGAGTAAACATGAGACCTGAGTGTTATTGAGAATATGGTTAGTTCATAATCTTTGCTGAAATCTTGAATGCTGGCTTTACATATTTACAACAACAAGAGCAAACAGAGTTTGTAAAAGTTTTTCTTTATCACTTTCAGTTTGTCAACTGAATTGCTTGAGGACGAGCAAAGGTTTAAGCTTGGGGGAGTTGATACGTCTCCAACATATCTACTTTTCCAAACACTTTTGCCCTTGTTTTGGACTCTAACTTGCATGATTTGAATGAAACTAACCTGGACTAACGCTGTTTTCAGCAGAACTGCCATGGTGTTATTTTTGTGTAGAAACAAAAGTTCCCGGAATGACCTGAAAATCCTCGGAGGTAAGTTTCTGAAAATATAAAAAATACTGGCAAAAGATGAAGGCCAGGGGGCCCACACCCTGTCCACGAGGGTGGGGGGCGCCCCCCCCATAGGGCGCCCCCCCCTATCTTGTGGGCCCCCTGATGCTCCACCGACCTCAACTCCAACTCCATATATTCCGTTTTGTGGAGAAAAAAATCAGAGAGGAAGTTTCATCGCATTTTATGATACGGAGCCACCGCCAAGCCCTAAAACCTCTCGGGAGGGCTGATCTGGAGTCCGTTCGGGGCTCCGGAGAGGGGGATTCGTCGCCGTCGTCATCATCAACCATCCTCCATCACCAATTTCATGATGCTCACCGCAGTGTGTGAGTAATTCCATCATAGACTTGCTGGACGGTGATGGGTTGGATGAGATTTACCATGTAATTAAGTTAGTTTTGTTAGGGTTTGATCCCTAGTATCCACTATGTTCTGAGGTTGATGTTGCTATGACTTTGCTTTGCTTAATGCTTGTCACTAGGGCCCGAGTGCCATGATTTCAGATCTGAACCTATTATGTTTTCATGAATATATGTGAGTTCTTGATCCTATCTTGCAAGTCTATAGTTACCTATTATGTGTTATGATCCGACAACCCCGAAGTGACAATAATCGGGATACTTCTCGGTGATGACCGTAGTTTGAGGAGTTCATGTATTCACTATGTGTTAATGCTTTGGTACTCTATTAAAAGGAGGCCTTAATATCCCTTAGTTTCCACTAGGACCCCGCTGCCACGGGAGGGTAGAACAAAAGATGTCATGCAAGTTCTTTTCCATAAGCACGTATGACTATATTCGGAATACATGCATGCCTACATTACATTGATGAACTGGAGCTAGTTCTGTGTCACCCTATGTTATAACTATTACATGAGGAATTGCATCCAACATAATTATCCATCCCTGATCCAATGCCTACGAGCTTTTCATATATTGTGCTTCTCTTATTTACTTTACCATTGCTACTGTTACAATCACTACAATACTGCTATCATTACTATCTTTACTTTTGCCACTGTTACCATTACTATCATACTACTTTGCTACTAAATACTTTGCTGCAGATACTAAGTTATCCAGGTGTGGTTGAATTGACAACTCAACTGCTAATACTTAAGAATATTTTTTGGCTCCCCTTTTGTCGAATCAATAAATTTGGGTTGAATACTCTACACTCGAAAGTTTTTGCGATCCCCTACACTTGTTGGTTATCAGCCAGCTGTCTTCGCCCGCACAAAAGAGGGTCATAAGCATCATAAGGGCTGCCATGGACTTTGACTTTTCTTGGCCGAGGTGTCGGCCGAGCCATTTGTCACAGATGTTATGCTTAAAGGCCGCTAGGGCTTCGGCATCCGGACAGTCAATGATCTGGTTCTTTTTCGTTAAGAATCGAGTCAAGAATTTCCTGGCTGACTCTCCGGGCTGTTGAATTATATGACTTAAGTCATCAGCATCCGGAGGTCGTACATAGGTGCCTTGGAAGCTGTCAAGGAAGGCATCTTCCATGTTGTCCCAACTGACAATACAGTTTTTGGGCAGACTGTGCAACCAATGTCGAGCTGGTCCCTTGAGTTTTAGCGGGAGATACTTGATGGCATGGAGATCATCACCGTGGGCCATATGAATATGGAGAACAAAATCCTCAATCCATACCGCGGGATCAGTTGTCCCATCATACGATTCGATGTTTATGGGTTTGAACCCTTTTGCGAATTCATGTTACATTACTTCATCAGTGAAGCATAGGGGGTGTGCGGCGCCTCTATGTCGGGCCACGCCGCAACGCAGCTCAGATGGAGCTGGTCTGCGGTATTCGGCCCGGAAAGGTTTGCTCTTGTCGTATCCGGCAAGATGGTCGTCGTCGTGCATTGGGGCGCGCCCTCGCGATCTATAGATCGATCTGGTCAGGCCTGCCTTCTTTTCCAAGTCGCATCGCAGGTCATGAGTGTATCCCCTAGTTGTTGTGTTTTTGTTTGTTCGGCGAGGTAGTGCGGGCTGGTATTCGGGCTGAGTTGCCGCTTTATCCCTTCCACGCGGTGGTCGGTCAGCTGCATCAGGCTCTGGTAGTGCAGGCTCCAGCGCCTCGTCATCGAATTGGGGTAGCAACTTGCGCTTCGGGTAACTTTTGGTTGGGTGCTCAAGGCCGTATTCCTCGGCTCTGCCAGGACTTCAGTCCATCTATCGCTGGGCGGATCTTGATCAGCTTGAAGCTGCTCCTTCTTCTTCTTCAGGCTCTTTGTAGTGGCTATTAGCCGGCGCTTAAAACGCTCCTTCTCGACGGGATCCTCAGGCATGATAAATTCTTCGTCGCCGAGGCTCACCTCGTCCTTGGAGAGAGGCATGTAGTTACTGTCATCTGAGTCCTCATTTAGGGCCTGTTCATCAGGGCTGACTCGCCCATCTTCCCATTCGGCCTGCTCGGAAGTTGGCTCAACGGGGTCTTCGTTGTCTTCGGCATCGTCCGGAGTGTTGTTTTCCTATGCCGATGTCGCTATTTTTCCCATGGCGTGGTTTAGAGCGGCGCCGGTGACGTTGGTGCTTTGGCTGCTTCTCAGGAGGTTTATCCTTGACCGAATCCTTTTTTTCATCGCCATTGTTTTCTTTGGGTGTATCCACCATGTATATGTCGTATGAGGAAGGGGCTGTCCAGCGCCCTGTTGGCGGTGGTTCCTGTTCCTCTCCGGCATCGTCGTCCAAACCGTCGATGTCTTCGGAGTCGAAATCAAGCATGTCGGTTAAGTCATCGACGGTGGCTATCAAGTGGGTGGTGGGTGGGAGACAAAGTTCTTCGTCGTCCGCTCCACCCTCGAGGCGGACATAGTTCGGCCGAGAGTCTCCTGACAAGGAGAGGGATTTTAATGAGTTTAACACATCACCTAGAGGTGAGTCTTGGAAGATGTCCGCGGAGCTAAACTCCAAGATCGGCGCCCAGTCAGGCTCGATGGACACGGATGCACGTGGTCTGGAACCCATAGCCAGAGATAAGCCCGAGGTTCCAGCGATACCGGCCCAGCTTGATGCTGGGTCCATGTGCGGCTCGAGCGCCGCTGAGTCCATGGCTTCCAAAGCGAGGTTAAGCTTCCCGTCTTCGGACGACGCGACCTGTTCTGGATCTAGGTCCAGAGCGGTTTCAGGCACTATCTCCTGAGTGTTGCCAGATGACAGATTTAAGTCATGCTCATTGTGGTGGCAGGGAGCAGCCGTCCGGGGTTTGAATCCGTCGAAGATCAAGTCTCCTCGAATATCGGCCATGAAATTCAGGCTTCCAAATCTGACCTGATGGCCAGGGGCGTAGCTATTGATCTGTTCTAGATGGCCAAGCGAGTTGGCCCGCAGTGCGAAGCCGCCGAATACGAAGATCTGTCCGGGGAGAAAGATCTTCTCCTGGATTGCATTGTTGTAGATGATTGATGGAGCCATCAAGTCTTCTGGTGACGACGCAGTGGAACTCTCAATGAAAGCACCAATGTCGGTGTCAAAACCGGCGGATCTTCGATAGGGGGTTCCGAACTATGCGTCTAAGGCTAATGGTAACAGGACGCGGGGGACACGATGTTTACCCAGGTTCGGGCCCTCTCCATGGAGGTATTACCCTACTTCCTGCTTGATTGATCTTGATGATATGAGTATTACAAGAGTTGATCTACCACGAGATCGTAATGGCTAAACCCTAGAAGCTAGCCTGTGATTATGATTGTTGTCCTCCTACAAACTAAACCTTCCGGTTTATATAGACACCGGAGGGGGCTAATGTTACACAAGGTCGGTTACAGAGAAGGGAATCTACATATCCGAATCGCCAAGCTTGCCTTCCACACAAAGGAGAGTCCCATCCGGACACGGGATGAAGTCTTCTATCTTGTATCTTTATAGCCCTACAGTCCGGACGATGTATATAGTTCGGCTATCCGAGGACCCCTTAATCTAGGACTCCCT
The DNA here is from genome assembly GCF_018294505.1 of Triticum aestivum. Classification (NCBI taxonomy): domain Eukaryota; kingdom Viridiplantae; phylum Streptophyta; class Magnoliopsida; order Poales; family Poaceae; genus Triticum; species Triticum aestivum. The sequence goes on along the minus strand of NC_057813.1, from coordinate 756,321,240 downwards.
CACTGACACAAGGACGGGATGTGTTTTGCTGGAACCTCACTACATCTGGGTCCTTCACAGTCGACTCTATGTAACGTGCGCTCATGCATTCAGAGGTTTTGATGGAAAATAACAAGAAAATTTGGAGGTCTAAGATTCCACTGAAAGTCAAAATATTTATGTGGTATCTTCGGAGGGGAGCTGTACTTACCAAAGACGACCTCGCCTGTCGCAATTGGCAAGTAAGTAAGAAGTGTAGTTTTTGTACTCACGACGAGACAATCAAGCACCTCCTTTTCCAGTGCGTGTTTGCGTGCTCTACGTGGTTAGCCATCCAAATAGCTTATAATTTGTATTCTTCCATAAGTGTTGCCAAAAAATTTATCACTGGTTGGACGATATTTCAAATAGGTTTAAAAAGCTAATAAGGGTGCGAGCGTATGCCTTATTATGTAACGAAAAAAACTTCTCCTATCTAGGTTATTTTCTAATGCACGCACTCGCTTCGTACGTGGTGTATGCTACACCGAATGGGATACGAACTGTTGTTCAAGGCGGTGTGTGTACGGTTGGAGCAGGTGGCAAGGAAGGTTTTTACCCAACATGGATGGCAGCATAATCTCTTGATCGGTTCACCACCTCTTTTGACATAGGCATAGTATCGGTCCTATCTGACTCACTATTGTCGATATGTCAGTTTTTTATTTTATTTTTGTCAGACTTCTGCTTTTGGCTGTGTGCATCTTAGTTATGCAGAGGCCAGAAATGGCTCATTATGCCTTGTATCTGCTTGATGCTACATTTTGAGTTAATAAAAACGCTCTTTATAAGAAAAAGTCACTCTTTATCTTTTGACCCGCCCTCGGAAAATGTTCAGAATTTACAACTCGTGCCCTCCTGTCCCCACATATAGGTGATCTCTTCTCGTTGGTATTGTCAGTTCGCACCGCTTCAGGTCTCACCTCTTTGTCCTTTGTTTAGAGTTGCTACACTACAGGAAAAAAAATTGAAAGCCGTTTACCCGAAACACTCAACTTATGCCGATTTGCACTCGGTTTATATATAAGTCGTGTGTTTTCCCCGGCTTACAAGACAGGGACCGGCTTATCAAGGATAAGCCGAGAGCCACGGAAAAAACACTCGGTTTATTAATAAGCCGAGAGGGAACGTGTGCGGTTTGTGAAGGAAGTGTGGGGCTCGTTGCTCCGTTGGCCTTGATACTTCTTGTGCTCTCAAAGGAGGCCATAACATGACACGTGCCAGTCCTTTGCATTTTTTGGACTCGTCTGCAATATTTGAGATATTTATTGCGTTCCCAGGGTTTCACCATGGGGAATTGTAGATCGCCAAATGAAACCATGTCTAGAAGAGGTTAGGGAAATCCTATATGATGTCCTTGCGACATGCATAGGCCTTGTGCAACAGAAGGAGGGGCAGGCCCCGCAATCGAAGTACGAATGTACCGCAGCGGCATGTGGGATGCAACTGTTCTAATCCACGGAAAATAAAATCATAGGATGCCAAACTTTCTTAGGACTTGGCACGGTGTCGTGATATGCCCCCTGTAGTTTGTGGTAAAAATCTAAGCATGTTCCGTATAAGCTTGCCAAGAGGCCGCTTGTTGTAAACTGCAACATCTCCGAGGTAGTATCACACTATCGAGAGGGAACTGGTGCGGTTTGTGAAGGAAGTGTGGGGCTCATTGCCCTCATTGGCCTCGAAAATTCTTGTGCTCTTAAAGGAGGCCATATCATGGCACATACCCATCTGCAATATTTGAGACATTTATTGCATCCCTAGGATTTCAATGTGGGAAATTGCAGATCTGCCCGGCGGCCAAATGAAATCATGTCCAGAAGAGGTCTGGGAAATCCTACATGATGTCCTAACGGCATGCGTAGGCCTTGTGCAGCGGAAGGAGGGGCAGGCCACGTCACCGGGGGTGAGAAAGAAATAATATTGAAGTAGTAAACATAAATGCAATGGAAATCATTTTAAACCTTTTTTGCATAAATGTAAGCCGAGTGCTTTCACAAGGCACACGCTTATATGCTGTTTAAGCCGAGTGCTTTCACAGGGCACACGGTTTATATGCCATATAAGCTGAGAGCTTTGATAGGACACACGGCTTATAGGCTGCCCGGTGAGGCTGCCGTCAGCCACCTCCGTTGTAGACACGTGGCATATATCTTTACCGAGTACGAGCTATAAGCTGGGTGCCTTTTTCATTAGATGCCGTGTGCTTATTTTAAGCCAAGGGCTTTTCTGAACCACTCGGCTTACAGACTGCCTTAAGCCCAGTCCTTTGTAGTCGCCGGGTGTTTTTGTCTGTAGACTCGGTTTAGAAGAACATAAGCCGTGTACCCGAAAAAAAGCTCTCGGTTTATAGTCTTTCACACGGGAAAACGTGATTTTCTTGTAGTGCTAGCACATCTGCGCCCAACACACTTCGATCACGTATGTGTGGACACTTTGGAGATGTTGCAGTTGCGATGCTTGGACAAAGCGTTCGTGAGATCTTGTGAGGTGGAGATAGTACACGCGGGTTTCAGCAACTCAAATTCCCCAAACGGGACAACATGTCTTGTGGTAAACCCGAACCTTTCATCTCTTTCTACATCATGTTAAGAGGGCGCAAGTGCAAAGTATGATCGCTGAGTTGGCTATCAGGACTCGAGGGCGCTCACATTTGCATCTAGAGAATTAGCGGCCCGATCCAAGAAAAAGGATCTGCCCCGCGTCGTCCCGACTCGGGCGGCCGTCATCTGCATCCAACCGGCGGCCCTCCCAGCTCTGCTCCTCCTCCTTGCTGTCGCAAGTAGCCACTGACGGGCAAAGCCCGTGCGTGGTGGCAGCGACGGGGCAACTTGGCTGGTCTCCTCTTCGTGGTGGTTGCTGGCACACCGCCGACAAGGACTTTTCAAACTAAGGTTTTTGAAGCACCTTCTGGAGAGCTTCATGAAAACAGAGAGTTGTACCCCAGATTGAAATTGTTCCACGGAACGGGACATCGTGGAGCTGTCCCATTTGCCTTATGTTTTTCAAAGTTGAGCTCAATTTTAGGGAGTGGAGCAGTCCCATACATGCTTTAAATACATGCCATGGAACCTAACTTGAGCTCCACCAACTAAGGGGAATATCCTATCCAATATGACGATTATGTCATTATCGTGCTCCGTTAGCTGACATGTCACCTTCTTGGCCACCAGCGACATGACCATTGTGACAAAGGAGGAGCGGTTGCTCTCCGGGATAAGAGTGAGAGTGGGAAGGGGGGAGAGTGCAATGATGATAGAGGCCAGGGCCATCTTCAGAAATTTGGGGCACAATGGAGAACATGGGCCTTGATTTGTTTTGAAAAAACAATATCTTATAAATACAAAATTAATACAACTAAACCGTAAGCACAATTAATTGTTGAACTTCAAATATCTGATACTCGATTACCTTTTTTTTGGAACGAAGGCTCAAGAAGAGCCCGGCTTTGAATTAACAAAGCCATCAACCGGCCAGGATTACACAAGACCACCAAACATGAGCGACCGAAAGATACATGGGAGCTGACTGAGCAGCTTACAACGCAACGCCCACTACTGCACACTAAGGGAATACACGAGAAAATCCTGCAAGTAATGGCGAAGCCCGCTGCACCCCGGGACCAGAGGCAGGCAACAAAGAAGCATCGAGGATCAGTCAGTAGCATGGAGGCACCGAGGGTCGCCTGACCATGGAGCATCGAACAAAACGAGCACCTGTCTTCCAACACCGAAGAGGAACCCTATCCTCTCGCCTAGGCTCGAAGGCGCTGCACCATCGGATCATTGGAAGCTCACCCGAGAGCTAGAGCAGACGCCGGCCGACACACCAGAGCAAGAAAACTATCAGTCCTCGCCACACCGAAGACACACCACATCCGCTGCACTGCCACCTGTCTTGGACACCGAGAAACAGAAGGAAATCTGCCGGGAGGATCGTCGAAGAAGCACTGCAGAGCACCAGAGGCGAAAGTTGGAAGCACCAGGTGCCGCTCCAGTGTCCGCACAAGGAGAGGTCCGCGGTGCGCGTCGTGGAGTTGTCAGCGAGAAGAGGAACCCTATCCCCCTCCAACCCGGCTCAGGAGCAGAGCCACCATGACACACCAAGACCTACCGCCGCAGAGCAACACTCCGTCAAGGCATACACCTGCACCTACACAGAAAAATCACCCCTTGGGCTCGCCGCCGACGAGCGCTCTCCAACCTCACAACCACTCTCCCGGAGAACCAGAGAGCCCCAGGTACCGTCTTCAAGAAGAGAACGACGCGCAGGGCGCCGCCGCCGCCCAACCCAGGACGGGTTTTGGGCTTTCACCCGGGATCTGGGACGGGGGTGGCAAGAACAAGTTCTCACAGCGCCTCCAGGAGAAAACGACGCGCGCACGCGCCATCGCCGCTGTGGCCGGAGAACCGGCCAAGGGGTTACCCCAGACGCAGTCCTATACCACCATCACCCCGCCAGCACCGGATCTGATAGCCAAAGCCACAAATCGGACACCGCTAGAGGGGGGAGCGGAGCAGAGTAGGAGAGAAGCACGACCTTCAAATCTGGAATGGAAGAAGCCCACGCCACGACCACCTCCTGCCGGCTCCTCGCTGCCCGAGCTGCCGAGGAAGCCGTCCGCCGCATCCCGCGCCCGCCACCTGCCACGAAGGTGGCGCCGCCTCGCCGTCCGGGCCGCCGCCCC
>NC_057813.1:756305850-756316242 GCF_018294505.1 Triticum aestivum | reverse complement strand
TCGATTACCTTTGCTCCGGTTTTTTATGTAGATAGTCCTGCCTTTTTCCACATAGGTGACCCCGAGTTATCGAACCCACCGGAAGAATTGCTAATTGCTAGATGATTCTGACAACTTCTCGTCGTCGCTAGAAGTTTAAGTTTCCCAGGCCAAAATCGCACTGTTTTAAGAGAGAAATAATAATAGGAAGATAGAGTATGTCTTAAGGTATTCGATTGCAACCATATACTTGGTCTGAGATTTTATCAAAATATCCAACATGGTCCAGGTAAACACCGTTACTATGTGTTGTCAACATGTATGTGTAGGTGATGTGTCCTGATGACCTCACGGCCGACATGCAAGCGCTTCATGATTCTATCGTCCAACCAAGAGACTTTTCACCTCGCGGGGTTACCTCAATTATAAAGGATTTCTCCAGACCAACACATTGGGGGTTGAAGGAATGCACCTCTTTTATCCTTTTTTTCGAGATTGACGGGGGGGCCAAAAAACCCCACCGCTTGTTATATTCCAACTCGAAGGTGACTTGGCAGTCAGTACAGATACAAGTAAGCGCCCAAAGGCGCAAAAGAAAATTACAGGAAAGGGCAAGAGAAAGCCCAAAACTAGAAGAAAGAAACAAAATGGAGGGGAAGGCTGGCACCAGTACCAAACCGAAACCCCTGGAGACCGACATCTCGGGTAGCGAGCTCCGCTGAGCAGCTTGTTCCACCTCCGACAATGAACCACAACAAGGCCTAGGGAGAAACATACGGGCACCAGACCACCAACTCACAATGGAACATCACTGGCATGAACGAAGGGCGTTGGATAGCCGAGTTCATGCGGCGACACCGGTGTGCGCCGGCGAAGCCAAAAGACAACGCACCACCGAGACCGAAGGGCGCGGCACCAGTGTACCGCCGCCGAGGTCGAAGGGCAGCGTGCTGCCAAGGCCACCCCAGGATGTCCCCGCGATCGTCGTCCGGACCACCATGAAGCACAGCCCTGACGGAAAGGAGACACCAAAGTAGAAGCATACCGAGAAGCATCACTGGCGCGAACGAAGAGCATCGGGTAGCCGAGTTCGAGCGGCGGCACCGGTGTGCCGCCGGCGAAGCCAAGAAGGCAACGCGCCACCGAGACCGAAGGGCGCAACACCGGTGTACTGCCGCCGAGGTCGAAGGGCAGCGTGTCGTCAAGGCCCCCCAGGATGTCGAAGCAAGCTCAACTCGAGTCGCCAAGAACAATGGCCAGCCAGGATCAGAGCCGAGGTGGAGATGAAGCAACAAGAGGCGAGTCCACCCGAAGCAGAAGAAATCCAAGAAGATGCCCCCAAGGAGGAAACAACGTAGAGACGTCGACACCATCTGACACGGAGAACACCGGGTCCGAGATTTCTCTCGGGATCTCAGAAGCTTGGGGGGAGGGAAACAATGCCAAACTCGACGCCTTCAAGAAGGGAAAATGGCGGCTGCAGCCGTCATCGTCGATGAAGTTTTCACCCGGCAGTGCCTCCTCCACCTCGCAACCGGAGCAAGTCGGCCACCCACCACCGTAGCGCTAGGCAGCCATGAGCTGTGAAGCGAGCAACGGAGGGCCAAAGAAGCAGCAACACACCGGGCTGCAGCACGCAGAGCCGAGGCTGAGGTGCATCGCGGCCAGCGTGAGGCCGCAACGAGAGAGCACGGGGAGCCGGTTGACGAGGCCAACCGAACACGCCAGATCTGGTGCTGAAGTGCGACCACCAGAGACCGGCAACGGCAGAGGGACGAGTGGTGGGGGTCGGCGTAGAGGGTGGACGCAGCAAGGAGGGCGCGCCCGGCCGCCACGGCAAGCTGGCCGGAGAGCAGCACCACCGGCTGTGGCCCAGATCCAAATGGGCAGACCGGACCAACGCAGCAGGGGGAGCCGCATCCGGAGGGAGATCCATCACACGCAGCTGGCGAGGAAACACCGCCGGGGAAGGGCGCTCCCGCCGCCGGACGAAGCCGCCGGAGCTGACAGGGGCGGATCTGGAGGAGCGGTGGAGGAAAAGGGCACCTCTTTTATCCTCAATTCCCTAGTCAATCGCTGTCGACTACCGTACTACTTGTTACTTTCGCTGTCGTTCGGCATAGCCTTCCACTCATCCATGCACTTTGCCTCTTCCTTAATTGATTCTTGGGATCCCGGATACCTGTGGGGCCTCATAGCAAGAAAGAACAATGGACAAATCCGCTCGCACAGAAAAGAAGTTGATACTCGTCATTTGCTAACCACCATGTCGTGCTAGGAGATGCAAGTTTCTCCTTTTCTTATTTGCGAGGAAGTTCATCGTACTAATTAATCCTGCTCGCTGGCCGAGTTGGTTGAGTCCTATCAAAATCATTTAAACTGTGGGAGCTGAGCTTGAGCGCTGTCCGCATCACGCATCACATACATGTTCGCGTGGCCCCAGTAATATATGTCACGCGAGTCGGACAAATACAATGCCATGGATGCATGCGCTGGCTGTATTAGCCAAGGGGTCTCAAACATAAATACACTCAAAGTTAATTACCATCGGCACGCAGATAGATGCATCCATATGGCATACAGAGAACCGCATACGTAACAAAAACTATTCCACCTTGTTCAGCTCATGTTGCTACTTGCTCACGCGTGTTCGCGTGTTCCTGCTGCTCTCCAGTGGCTGTGGAAGAGCATCGACTGGCTTAGGCTGTGGCTACTTCTTGCATCTACCATGGAACAATATTACCAAGGGGGCGAGGGGCACAGAAATACGCAGTAAACGTGGTAAATCTTGAAATTTCGAGCAGTAACCAAAACCCCTGGAGCCGCTCAGAGAGATAGATAAGAGGGTATTTTCCTCCATGGAGCCGAAACCAGAGAAACAACCGCAATCTGGCACAAATTTGGTTTGGGGTAAAAGATGGGTGAATTATGAACACCTCCCGCATGCAGAGCATGCGCCACTTGAAGCTTGAGTGGCCGGATCAGGCTGTGCAGCCGAAGACGGTTTAGTTTTGGCGGTGTCGTCGTTCTTGTCGCTGTTCGGATCGCTGCATCCGATGAAGTTTCTTTTGCTGGGGAAGATGGTGAACACCAGGCTGGAGAAGACCGCCATTCCCAGTGGCAGGTTCTTAAGCAGCTGCTGCGTGTCGGTGCCGGCGTCGGGGAAGAAGCAGTTCTGGAGCCCGACGTCGCTGAAGACCATGGTGAGGAAGACGACGGCGGTGAGGAAGGCGTGAACGAGGTCCCGTTTCTTGAGGCCACGTTCCTTGAGCACCGGCTGTATGCTTGTGAACATCTTCTCCTCCTCCTTCTTCGATAGGTTGAAGATGTTGAGGCGGCCGTAGATGGCCAGGCCGTAGTACACCTTACCATTGTGGACGACGGAGTCGGTGAAGGCGAAGAAGATGCAGGAGGCGGCGAGGACGACGACGAGCCCGAGCGTGATCCACCAGTTGGAGGGGTAGCACTTGCCCTGGTTGCTGAAGGACGGCGCCAGCATCTGGTACGCCATCACCGACCCCGTCGGCAGCAGCTGCGCCAGGTTCGCCGACACCGACAGCACCTTCTGGTTCACTGGCGTCTTGCCGGCACCTTCTGGGGCGCTCTTCCTGTCCTGAGCCTCGACGTCGCTGACGGCCGGCGGTGCTGCTGGCGCTGCCATCTCTTTCTCTGGTCTCTCTCTGGCTATCTCCATCTCTGATCTATCTTGGATAGAGGACGGTTAGTGGTATTTGTATAGCTTCATACGTACATACATACTTGCCGGCCGTGTGGTTGTTAAATGTTTTGGCTCGTCGCATACAATGATTTATTCGAGCCTTGTAAGAAAAGGTGCAACTTGGTGCAACGCCAACTTGCAGTAATGCATGGATGGATTCACAACTTACACGCACGCCATTGCTGTACGACAAAATTTGCATTGCACCATGGACCTTCTCTGTGAATACTTTGTCACAAGATTCGTTATTTGGTACAACTAATGGCACCTTTCAGAAAATGTGCAACTGCTGCAACGCCAAGCAACTATATAATCACAGAGACACACAACTGGCGTTCCATTTCTTTACGACCGAATTCACCTCAACTCTAGGACTTCTAACATATGTTGTCAAATTAGTAGCCAACTTGCTACATTATCACCCAAATACTAGTTTCATTTAATTCAGGCGACTCAAAGTTCATCACCCCGCTCAAGCATCATCATCATTTGTTCTAAATTTAAAGTAGCTGCCTGGATTTTCTTGAACCACTCACCTTAAATCGCTAACTATTTAAACCTAAAATTAACTACAATAGTTTGGAGGTGTGTGATTTAAGCAACTACATTTATATATACGTTGAGGTTTAGATTATGATGATGACTTGCCGTAGACAAGGGTGGCCTTAGGCCAGGGCTAGGAGGGCTATGGCCCTGATCCAGCCCACATACTTAAGAGAGTATATATGCACTGTGAGGTCCAAAACAGTCTCTACTCTGCGAAATATTAACAGCCTGGCACTCGTAGGCCTAGCCCTTGTCCCGTTTCTGAGCCTGTCGCTAGATGTAAAGCCAAACTATTACAAACGCAACTGGGATTTTAAAAACAAGTCAAATTCTGAATAGACCTCTATCTATCTGTCTATTGCATACTAAAAGCAGAAATATGGAAGTAAAATCAGAGATGTGCTAGCAATCCTAGAAGAAAGAAAATATTTGGCCGTCGATTTGTTATTCCAAGTACTAGATAAAAAAATGTTAGGTTTAAATAGATATACTTAAACAAACTATACCTGTTAGATCTACATAAACGTATCTAAGCAATTCATATTCGCTAGATCCTCATTATTATAACTAAAAAGAAAATACAATCATTCGATCTACATAACCCAGCATGGGGTTTTAAAGTTTTGCTAGATCAACCCACAATAAAAGTCTTCTAGATCAACATATGAAACTAATTTTTGATTTGTAAGACCATATATCATTTCTAAGTGATATTTATGAAAAACTAAATTATATATGTGCAAATAGTTTACTATTACACGTAACTAAAGTCTAGATTAAAAACAAATGGCAGTTTGTACACGATGTTAGAAACAATTACCATGCTTTCTGGTTAGACTGAATATGATCATGACTTCTATTAACATGCCTATGCTTGCAGGTGGTATGTTGGATAAGGTAGTAAATTTGCTATTCTAGAGTAAATAACCTTCCTTATTTGGGAAAAAGCTTTAATTATTTGAAACTTTGATCATAACTTTTTAAATGCGTACACACACTAGTAGAAAACAGGGCATTTGTCCCGGTTGGTGAGGGCCTTTTGTCCCGGTTCTTGAACCGGGACTAAAGGGACGTTACTAATGCCTCCCCCCTTTAGTCCCAGTTCTAACACGAACCGGGACAGATGTGCCTCCTCGTGGCCTGTGCGCCGAGCCCAGGCAGGAGGGCCTTTGGTCCCGGTTGGTGGCACCAACCGGGACCAAAAGGCATCCACGTGTCAGCATTTCAGTGGCTGGGGTTTTTATTTTTTATTTTTGAAGGGGGGGGGGGTTGGGGGTTTTGGGGGGTTAATTTGGGTGTTTCATATATTGTGTTAGCTAGCTAATTAATAGAGAGAAGTGTCCTCTCTTATGTCCGTGCTTAGTCGACGCTACGTACTGTACATAGAGAGGCCCTCGACACGCTAGCTAGTAAGAAAATGAAGGAAACCATTAAGTACAAAAGTTCGTCATGCATACCGAGAGAAGTGATCGATCGACCTCTCCTTCTCCGAGAGATTGGTCAAACAACAAGTTTTCGTATTATCTATCCGAGCTACTGGCTACATACATATACAATATGTAAGATTTCTTACAATCCCCTAGCATTTGAAATCAACTTCCACATGGTATTCTCCGGCTTTATTAATGACATGATCAAGAAAGAATCCCGCCAATTCCTCTTGAATTGCTTTCATGCGATCTTGTGATAGGAGTTCATCCCGCATCTGCCACGTCTAATTTGAAGAAGGGGGTTAATACATATATGAATGAAACTCAACAGAAATGATGGTGTAATAAAATGAAATTGTGAATATTATTGCTTACGCACTTCATATTGTCTTTTAGAGTAGCCCCGCTTATTTTTCAAAGTCGTGTTGTAGATGAACTCGCACATGTAGTATCCACATAAATTATTCTCTTCTTCCTGCCACAAGCACATTACGAGAAATAGAGGTCAATCAAACTGATGATGAAGCATTATAAATGGCATTGATGAAAGTATAGCTATAGAATCAACGGGAGATCCGCGCAACTAGCTAGCTAGTAGTACTTACTTTCGAGTATGTATATCGCAGCTCCTTCGGCAGTCCCGGAGCTTCTGCGGTGAACTCTTTCCAAACCCTACAAGACAAAGAAAATAATTATTATTACTTGAGATATCAGGAAATGAACAAAAAGTTGCCGATATGGTGCGATAATGGTCGATTGAACTTACTTGTTGAGCAATTTATTCATGTCCGCATAGGTTTCGGGATCTTTTCGTCTCGAGTCTAAGACGTTTACTACTCTCCGCTCAAGCTTAATCTCCAGAAGAACATAGTGGAATCTACGCACGCATGCATAACTCATCAATTACATTACTATAACCTCGCTCGAGTAATAAGGGAAACCGAATACGCACACGACAGTAGGAAGTTGTAAGGAAATAGTATTAAATCTTCGTTTTGATTTTTGATCAACAATTGTAGCAAGTTGGCCTCAGCCTCTTCGACGTGCTTTGTAACCTGAATTTCATCTACCTTCTCCTCCGGAGGTGGATGTCTCTTTGCTTTCACCCCTTCAAAGAAGTCGTTCACTTCGGTCTACACGATCTTCGCGTTTTCTTCCTCGGTCCTCTCGTACGGTAATTTCTCTAGAGGCTTGAGAGAAGGACCGTATCTGTATTGCCTCCCGCCTCCCGCCTCTGCTGCTGTACTGCTAGACGCCGGAGCAGACGGAGCGGCTGCAGCGTCTGTCTTCTTTCGTGCTTGCTTACGAGGCGGAGGAGAAGGACTATGACGCGCCGGAGCAGCCGGGGCGGCGGCGGGTCTCTTCCGCCCTTTCTGGCAAGGCGGAGAAGGAGGAGGCTGCTGGCTGCTCGGGCGCGCCGGCGCAGGCGGAGAAGGAGGCGGAGGGCCGCCACGCGCCGGAGAGGAAGGAGGCTGCTGGCTGCTCGGGCGCGCCGGCGTAGGCGGAGACGGAGGTGGAGTGCCGCCACACGCCGGAGAAGGAGGCCGAGTGCCCTAATCGTCACTCATCGGAGGAGGAGGCGGTGGAGGAGGCGGAGTGCCCTGACTTGCCGGAGGAGGACTAGGAGGCGTCCAGTTCGGAAGCTTGATGAACTCCTTCTGCCATAGGCATGGAGTCTTCAGAGCAGAACCCAGCCGAGACTCCCCTTCACCGGTAGGGTGGTCAAGCTGGAGGTCCTCAAATCCCTCCGTTGTTTCGTCCACCATCACCCTAGCATATCCTTCTGGAATCGGACGACAGTGAAAAGTTGCGCCGGGTTTAGAAGGTCAAACTTGGCCGACAGCCGCCTTGACTTTTAAGTTCTGCCATTGCGTCATAAGGTTGCAATTCTGAGCCTCCATGATAAAATCCACGGGGTAGCTAGCAGGAGCCGTCAAGACATGCTCCAGCTGAAGCAGCTTGGTGGAAGCCACGCTACTTCTCTGCTGAGATGACGGGGTAGCTTCGGGGGAAGCTTCGGCAGGTCGTTTGCTGTGATCTGCTTCTCGTTCCTCTAGCCCTTGTATCCTTTCGTGCAGCGCCTGCAGTTGGCTCTGCTCCAGTTTATTCCTCCTCTCCTGGGTTTTGTAACCCCCTGCGTCCGGAAAACCAACCTTCCACAGAATGGAGCCTGGCGTGCCTCGTGTCCGTCCAGGGTGCTCAGAATTCCCGAGAGACATTGTGAGCTCGTCCTTCTCCCTGTCTGGAACGAACGTCCCTTGCTGCGCTGCATCGATATAGTGCCGAAGCCTGTTGACTGGTGTTTTCAGTTGCTCGTCCGTCCAACGACACTTCACTGATACAGGTTCCAATGTTCCGCCAGCCCCGAAGAACCAAGTCCGGCAACGGTCTGGCCAGTTCATTGTCTCTGGTTCGATCCCTTTATCAAGAATATCATTCTCAGCCTTGGACCACATAGGACAGGCTTTGAGGTAGCCACCTGACCCCGTGCGATGGTGAAACTTCTTCTTCGCAGCATTTTGCTTGTTTGTCGCCGACATATTCTTACTCTTTTGCGATGTCTTGTGGGCCACAAATGCGGGCCAGTGATCTCTGATCTTCTCATATTTGCCGATGAATTCTGGTGTCTCTTCTTTGTCGACAAACTTGTTCAGCTCTTTCCTCCACCTTCTGAATAGGCCTGCCATCTTCTTAAGAGCACAAGACTTGATTAATTGCTCTTTAACTGGCTTCTCCGGATCCTCCTCTGGCGGTAGGGTGAAATTTTCCTTCAGCTCAGTCCAAAGATCATCTTTCTGCATATCATTGACATAAGACACCTTAGGTTCTTCCTCCTTAGGCTTATACCATTGGTGGATGCTGATCGGGATCTTGTCCCTAACAAGAACCCCGCACTGAGAAGCAAATGCGTTCTTTGTCCAGATGGGTTCAATTGGTACGCCGTCGCACGCGATTGCTGTGATCTCAAACCTTTCATCTGAGCTCAACTTTTTTTTCGGGCCTCGTCTCCTTACCGAAGTTGTGCTCGATCCGGAGGGCTAGAAAAAAGAAGAAAGAGGAGAGCTAATTAATATGTGCACATATACCAAAACAATGAATGCATCAATTAGCTAGTCAGCACATGCTTAACTGATATATATACCTGGCCAGACTCGGTTTGGTCACCGGAGCCGTCATCACGATCTCCTTCTTGCACCATTATTGGGTAACCGGAGCCGTCCTCATGGTCTCCTTGTTGCACCGGCATTGGGTCAAAGGAGCCATCATAATTGCCTGCTTCTTCACGCTGTCCTTCCAGACCATCGGTGTCGTTCAGAAACGATAAGACGGCATCACTTCCATGTGCGATTATCTCCCCCAACATCGCTTCTGTTGCTTCTTCTCGGGGGGTGTCCATAGTTTCTACAAATATTTACAACATGGCAATTATTATTCAAACATGACAGATATGGATATATTAGTGGCAAACGTAGAACTAGCTAGCTAATCACAATAAGGAATCATATTAATTAGTGGCCTCGACGCTGCTTCTCTAGGGTTTGGGGTGGCCTTGACAACGCTTCAAGGGGGTAATATCGACAACGACGAGATACATACACGGGAAAAAATTGTTATCGGGGAGGGGGTATATCGCCCCCCCTCGTGTTGAAGTTATCGGGAGGGGGTATATCGACCCCCCCCCCCACGTGTTGAAGTTATCGGGAGGGGTTTATATCGACAACGACGACATACGTACATGGGAAAATAATAGTAATGGGGAGGGGATATATCGACCACCCCCCACGTGTTGAAGTTATCAGGAGTTTATATCGACATGACATATGTACATGGGAAAATAATATTATCGGGGAGGGGGTATATCGCCCCCCCCCCTCGTGTTGAAGTTATCGGGAGGGGTATATGGAGGACGACAGACCGGATAAAACATAAGAAAATGAAGAAGAAACAAAAAGAGGAGAAGAAGAAAGGAATAGAGGAGAAGATCGAAGAAGAAAAAGAAGAAAAAAAGGAGAAGAAGAAAGGAATAGAGGAGAAGAAGAAAAAATAGTTCTATTTTTTCTTCTTCTCCTCTATTCCTTTCTTCTTCTCCTCTTTTTGTTTCTTCTTTTTTCTTCTTCTTATTTATTTCTCCTCTTCTTCCTCTCCTCTTCTTCTTTCTTTCCTCTTCTTATTTCCTTTTTCCTCTCATTCTTTTTCTTCTTCTTCCCTTCCTAGCTAGATATATAAAACTTTTCTAGAATTGTAACTTTTGCATATATAAAACTTTTCCATGGATCATCATTTCTATATATCCATTGTCATATATAAAAACTTTTCCATGGGCGGCGAGGGCGCCGGCGACGAGGAGCGGGCGGCGACGGCGAGCACGGGGCAGGGGCGCGGGGCGACGACGACGAGGTCCAGATGACAACGGCGACGAGGAGCGGGCGGCACGGGCAGCTTGGAGGCGTCGAGGAGGTCGTCGACGTCGTCGGGGGCAACTGGCGAGGGAAATCTAAAAATTCCCCAAGTGTTGCTTATGTAGCAAAGGGTTTGGTCCCGGTTCGTGGCACAAACCGGGACCAATGCCCCCATTAGTCCTGGTTGGTGCCACCAACCGGGACCAAAGGCCTCTTTTGAGCATCCCAAAGGGCGGGAAGCGGCGGCCTTTGGTCCCGGTTGGTGGCACCAACCAGGACTAAAGGGGAGGAATTGGTACCGGTTGGTGCCACGAACCGG
>NC_057813.1:756303317-756304792 GCF_018294505.1 Triticum aestivum | reverse complement strand
CCTGTTTTTTTGTTATGTTTTCTGCATTACTTATTTTCTTTTGTTTTTTTGCATTCTTTTTAATTCTTTTTTGCTTTTAGTTTTAGAAAAATTATAAACTTTCTGTTAGTGCCATTAGTTTTCAAATTTGATTTTTTTGTTTTTTTGTTTTCTTTGTTGCTTTATTTATTTTATTTTGTGGCACAAACCGGGACTAATGGTCATAAGCCAGGGGCGAGGCGCATTGGTCCCGGTTCGTGCGTGTACTTTCTGACAATTACAAAGTTATGATACAAGAGAATAACATAAATATAATAATAAAAAATACAATCTTACCAATCCAAAAATATTTTATGCATCCACATATCAAAGGTACACAAGATTCGACATACACTTTGGAATACACTAGTAACAGCCTGCGCATTGTTGCGATATGTGTGAATGGATTAATTTGGTGAAACTGTATGAAGCTAATAGGAAAGTTGTCACATTATAGTAACCTAGTCCAAATGCCCGTGCATTGCAGCGGAGAAAATAGGAGTTCTTATGAATTACGGTCAATCACTAAGATACTTTGTTCCACCTCGAAATGCTCAATGGGCGATGTGGTACTAAAGCTTGCAGGGCTACTAATATTTTTTGTTGTTGTCCTTGCATGGGCAGGCAGAACAACATCCCAGGCAGAATAGAAAATTAGTTTAATACCGCATCGTCCAGTTCTAAATATAGGACACAAAGATAAAGTTATAGATACATGACGGACGAAAATTTGGGACTGGCAAAAGACTGGAGAAACGCGCAACGCACGCACACGAAAAATTTGTTTAGTACTACGTCGGCTACTTCTAAAGAAATGACACCGACAAATTTATAAATACGTGACAGATGAAAATTTGGGGTTGACAAAAAAACTGGAGAAACAAATCATCCTTTAATATTAGGTATAGATATAATATGTTTATTAAAAATAATTATATATGAATGATGATGACCCACAAGTATAGGTGATCAATCCTAGTTCTTTTGATAAATAAGAGTGTTGAACCTAACAAGGAGTAGAAGGAAATGATAAGCAGTTTTCAGTAAGGTATTCTCTGCAAGTGATGTAAGACAGATTTGACAGATAATTTGGTTGGAAGATAATTGGTAACAAGTAGCAAGTAACAAAACTAGCTTGGTGCATAAAGTGGCTCAATCCTTAATATTGCTATGGACAAGCTAGTGGAACTTCTTATAGTGATTAAAACACTCCTGAGGACACATGGCAATATCATCTAGTTACTATCACTATGATTTATCGACTTACACTGGTGGAAAAAGGGCCTTTGGTCGCGGTTCGCAATTGCCATTAGTCGCGGTTGCGCAACCGCGACCAAATAGGCGCGACTAAAGGCCTCCCCCCTTTAGTCGCGGTTGCTTAAGAACCGCGACTAAAGGCCCGTCCACGTGGGCGCCAGGCGGCCGTCGGGGCGGAGGACCTTTAGTCGCGGTTCTTC
>NC_057813.1:756298713-756303243 GCF_018294505.1 Triticum aestivum | reverse complement strand
CCTGTTTTCTGTTTAATTTGTATTGTTTTATTTCTTTTGTGCTTTATTTTAATTTTGAAGGAGTTTCACATATTCTACGGTACTACATACATGCATATGAATGTACAATTTCAAACAAATTTGAAATTAGAACCAAAAAGAATTCAAGAGGAATATACAATATATATTCAATATCATCGGATGACCATATACAATTTTGAACAAGTTTCCATACATAATTTAATGCATATAAAGTTCTACGTCCTCGTAATGGTGTTCTCCTTTAGGATGGAGGACTTCCCTACTGAACCATCCAGCTAGTTCCTCTTGAAGTGGTCGGAAGCGAGCTTCTGGACTAAGCATCATCCGGAGGTTATTCCTCTGAGCATTGGTATCACTCGGAACCCGCTCAGAGGTGTATCTCCGGATCATCTCACAGACATAGTATGCACATAGATTGGTCCCCGCTGGCTGAATATCCTCACCATTCTTAGCCTTTGACCTTTTGAATTCTAGCTCTTTTTTGAATTCACCGACCTTTGTATCTACGAACCGTCTCCAAACCCTACGAGGCAAAGAAAATTAAATGAACAAGAGAGTTATTAGTTACTTGATATTAGGAAATGAACGAAATAGGCCGATCGATATAGAGCGTAAATGAATGAAAATAATTACTTCTGCAGCATTCTTCTCATGCCGCCCCAAAGCTTTGGATCCTTATTCAGAGAGTCGTGGACGAGACATTCTGAGGTGTCAACTTTAATTACTAGCAGAATCCAGTGGAACCTGCGGACACGATACATGCACAGTACGTCATGCATAACTCATCGATTAGCCGGCCACATACCATGCATGGAGTAAACAAAAGAGAATGTGCTCAAGACAGAAACACTCACCCAAAATGGTAAGGAAATAGAATATCACTTTTGAGTTCCTGCTTTGTAAGAAACTGCCACAGGTCTGCCTCCATGTCGGCGGGGTGATGCTCCAACACATATTCATTAACGATGTGTGGGTCAATGAACCCAACATCATGGATGTTCCTTACTCTGCATTCCTTAATCTTCATTCTGCATGTATAATAGCGGACACAACAATATAGTTAGGACATATATATAGTGCAGGCAATATGAACGAGATGGGGTAGAAATAAATCACTTACAGAACGTAGCAACTGATGATAGATTTGTCGAGCTCGCGCAGATTGAAAAGCTGGAGCAATTCACTCAGATGAATTTGTACATAGTAATGTTTGAAGTGATGCTCATATCTAACTTCCGCATAAATATATTCTTTGGCGTTTTTATTTTTTATCTAACCCTTGTACCATTTCAGCAGACCTTTCATTTGTGGAGGTAGATCCTCTTCCTGCGCAGGCTCGACGAGAGGCCCATTCTTCACATATGTAATTACTACCTCCTTCACTGGCGCCTCATCAAGGCCTAACAGTTCACGAAGAGTAATACCTAAGTTGGCCGCTTGTTCTCTGGCACTCGTTACAGTCAATCCATGTGCTGCCGCAGCTGCTATGATATCGGGGTCATCCAGACCGGCGGCTTTCACTATAAGCGGGGCAATCGATTGTTTACTTTGTTCCCCGAGCTGGGCAACTCGTTTCCCGCTTTTTTTACTTTCTAATTCCGTTTTCTCGGCCTCCTCCAAGGCTTTGTTCTCCTGGTTCTCCGCCCGCTCTTTCTTCTCCTTCAACATGAGTGCCTGCCTACGAAGTTCACGTGCATAGTCGTCAGGCAGATTCTTCGCGGCTTGGGACGGTGTGCTCAAAAATGACTTAGCCCACTTCTTTTGCTCATCAGAAAATACTGGCTTGGGCTCGGGCTCTCTTTTCTTCTTGGAGTCCGCCTTCCATTTCTCATGATCAGCAGCCACGGCCGCGGCAGTTTCCTCGGCACTACGTTCCCAAGGCCTTGTGGGGAGAGGCTTCAGTGATGGCTCCGGTACCTTTGTGGTCTTAGGTACATAAGGGTCCGGGTTAATAATCCAGGACTGCTTCTGCTTCTTTGCCGGAGGTGGATTGGGGGGCGGCATCTGATCACCCGCCGGACGAGGACTGGGGGGCGGCGTCTGATCACCCGCCGGACATTGTAGACTGGGGGGCGACGTCTGATCACCCGCCGGACGTTGTGGACTGGGGGGCGTCGGCTAACGTGACGGAGGTGTAGGTGAACCGCCACCACCGTAGGGGGGTGGACTTGTTGTCCTTGGCGCCTCGCCTGGAAACTTGATAAACTTCTTTTGCCATAGAATGAAATGGCGCTTGACATCTCCAAGTCTTTTCTCCCCTTCAGGTGTAGCAATGTCAATCTCCAGGTCCTCAAACCCTTGGACTATGTCCTCCACCGTGACACAAGCATAGCCATCTTGAATGGGGTTGTTGTGGTGGAGTGCTCCAGGTAAACATGGTAAAGCACTGCCGATGTCTACCTTTATGGACATGTTCCCGATAGGATAATACAGATGACATTCTTTCATCTCCTTTATATCGTCCACGGGGTAGCGAGGAGGCTCCGGTGCAGTAATTTCGACCACCAGAGGCTCCAGTGCAGTAATTTCGACCACCAGAGGCTCCGGTGCAGTAATTTCGATCGTCGGTGCATCTGCACCAGCCGGTGGGGCCTCCGTGGAAGCCACACTGCTTCTCCGCTGCTCGCTTCTGAGATCCGCTGGATGATCTTCATGCTGCGCCCGAGCTGCATCTCTTTCGGCTACTAGTACACTCACGGTTTTCTTCATCACATCCATTTCCGATGCCAACCGCGCCACAACATCTGCTTCCCGATCCATCTTTCTCTTCCGGCTTCTGTAACCGTACGGGTCATCGTTCTGGGGGAACCCTATTTTCCACGGAATGTGCCCCATGCCTCGTACACGTCCTCCGTGTTCAGGATTTCCGAGGGCTTTTGTCAGCGCGTCGTTCTCTCTGTTGAACTTGATCTTCCCCTCTTCAGCATCCCTCATTGCGTCAATAAGGGCTTGGGTGGGTTTAATTATTTTGCCCCGGTAAACACACTCCCCTGTCTCCGGGTTCAGCGTTCCCCCATGCCCGTACCACCAGCTTTTGGCCCTTGGGTCCCATCCCTCCGTACCTGGACGGATTCCTCGCGCCCTCAGCTTGTTTTCCATCTTCTCCCACCTAGGCTCCCAAAGGCGATACCCTCCTGGCCCCATAATATGATTGTACTCCTTCTTAGCCGCATTTTCCTTATTTTTTTTCGATATTTGAATGAACTGCTCCGATTTCTTTTGCTTCACAAATTCTGGCCAATCATGTTTCAGTTTCTCATATTGTCCTTTGAAATCCGGAGTCTTGTTCTGCTTGACAAAGTCATGGGCTAGATTTTGCTTGAATTTCCGGAATGCGTCGGCCATCTTATGAAGAGCGAATTGTTTGACTAGCCTCCTCCTCTCCTTGTTTTCCTCAATCTTGTCACCCTCCTCATCGAATTTGTTGTATTCCAGAGGTAGAACGAAATGTTCCATAAGCTTCTTGAAGCAATCTTTTTTTGTTCTCTTATCGACAAAAGTGAAACCAGCAATTCGTGCCTTCTTTGGCTTATTCCACTCCTGGACGGTGATCGAGACGTTGTCTCTAACAACGGCTCCGCATTGGTTGACAAACTTGGTGGCGTTCTTGCGGGGCTCTAGCAGCCTGCCGGTTGCACTGTCGACAACCTCGATGGTGCATGTTTCTCCTTGTTTCATCGTCTTGGTTGCGCCACGCTTTGACGACGTACTCGATTGTTTCGACGATGCAGCCGAGGGCTAAAATAAGAAAGAGAGTCGCGCGCGTTAGTACACACATATTTATTCAAATCAGTTAGTTTGTATCACCAAAGGCTCAATGTATATATATACCTCGGCGCCGGAGGTGGTTGCTACTTCCATTTGAAGATCGTCGTTTATCGACGTTTGTTCGGCATCATCTTGCTGACGGCGCCCTTCATCTTCACCGTCAAGGTTCAGATAAGAAGAGATATCATCTTCTTCTTGTCCGGTCGGCACATATAGAATATCGTCGTTTATGATGCCGAACATATGTGCTTCACCGTCCGGATCATAGTTGTCCATAATCGGGTCAGCTCTATCGTCCGCCATTATGTCAGTCCTGAAAACATGTAGTAAAAACAAATTAATTAAGTGAAGAAGGGGGGAGGTGGCGGTGGCGGTGGCGAAAGGGCGGTGGCAAAAGGAGGGGGCGAGGAAGGGGTGGGAGAGGGTGTCGCGGTAGAGCGCGAGACGGGGCGGCAGACGACGGTGTCACGGAGAGGGAGGCGAGGACAACACACATGTATAACCCTCGCCGCCCCCTCTCGATCCCAAAAAAAAACACCGCGCGCATCGCCGCCCCCCTCGCCGCCCCCTCTCCGTATATGCGTGGGGTCGTGTACATTTTTTTAAAGCGGGATCGTTGTACATTGATGCGCGGGGTCGTTGTAGATATTGATTATCAAGTTTTACTTTTTTTGTTGTTAATTATCAAGTTTTATATACGTTTTTTTGTTAATTATCAAATTTTACGGTTTTTTTTGTTAA
>NC_057813.1:756291092-756297923 GCF_018294505.1 Triticum aestivum | reverse complement strand
TAATTCAATTCAATATGTTAAAAACACAAATATTATATCAAAAAATTCGGAAAAATAAAACTAATTCAATTCAAAATTCTAAAAATACAAATAATATATCAAAAAATTAATAAAAATAAAAGTAATTCAATTCAAAATGTTAAAAATACAAATAATATATCAAAAAATTCAGAAAAATAAAACTAATTCAATTGAAAATTTTATACGCCTAGGCAGGAGTACGACAGCGACGACAGCAGCAACGACGACGACGGCAACTTAGAAGGCGACGACTACCAGTACAACGGCGGCGGCTATGAAGACTACGAGTATGCATATTATACGCCTAGGCAGGAGTATGACTAAATCACTCCAAATTTCATGTATCATCAGTGGTATCTCGAATCATTCGAAAATGGACACCAAACACATCACGGGTAATATAATTCACATGATCCATTCAACAAAGTTTGGTACAATAAATTATTACACATCATTTCTTCCCTTGTGTCCCTGCTTGCTTACGATTGTGCCGTATCCATGGAGCATCCTCATCATTTAACTTAATGCTTGGGTCGGTGTTCACTTTGAAGGGCGGAATTTCAGCAAACATATTATAATCTTCTGACATGTCTGTCTTGTCCTCCACTCCCACGATGTTTCTTTTCCCTGAAAGAACAATGTGGCGCTTTGGATCATCGCATGATGTACTGATCGTTTTCTTATCATTCCGTTTCCTCGGTTTGCTACTCATGTCCTTCACATAGAAAACCTAAGCGACATCTGTTGCTAGGACGAATGGTTCGTCAAGGTAACCAAGATTGTTGAAATCCACCATTGTTATTCCGTATTGCTGGTCCACCTTTACCCCACCTCCTGTTAGCTTGAACCATTTGCACCGGAACAAAGGGACCTTAAAGGAGGGTCCATAGTCAAGTTCCCATATCTCCTCTATGTAACCATATTATGTGACCTTTTGCCCATTCTCGGTTGCTGCATCAAAGCGGACACCACTGTTTTGGTTGGTGCTCTTTTTATCTTGGGCGATCGTGTAAAATGTATTCTCATTTATCTCGTACCCTTGGAAAGTCGTTATAGTCGAAGATGGTGTCTTGGCCAACATGTACAGCTGATCTACAACATCATTGTCATTCATTAAATGTTTTCTCAACCAACTGCCGAAAGTCTCCATGTGGGCCTTCCTAATCCAGGATTCAGGCTTCCCCGGGTTGTCCGAGCGTAAAATATTCTTGTGTTTCTCAAAGTACGGAGCCACCAAGCTGGAACTGGTCAGTATAGTGTGGTGTGCTTCAGTCAGAGAATGGCCGTCCATACATATCGTTGATTTCCTTCCGATCGTGCCTTTTCCACTTAGTCTCCCCTCGTGCCCCGATCGAGGAAGACCAATCGGCTTAAGGTCAGGAACAAAGTCAACACAAAACTCAATGACCTCCTCATTTCCATAGCCCTTGGCGATGCTTCCTTCTGGCCTAGCACGGTTACGAACATATTTCTTTAATACTCCCATGAACCTCTCGAAGGGGAACATATTGTGTAGAAATACAGGACCGAGAATGAAAATCTCTTCGACTAGGTGAACCAAGAGGTGCGTCATAATATTGAAGAAGGATGGCGGGAACACCAACTCGAAACTGACAGGACATTGGATCACATCGTTCTGTAACTGTGGTAGAACTTCTGGATTGATTACCTTCTGAGAGATTGCATTGAGGAATGCACATAGCCTCACAATGGCTACTCGAACATTTTCCGGCAGGAGCCCCCTCAAAGCAATCAGAAGCAATTGCGTCATAATCACGTGGCAGTCGTGAGACTTCAGGTTTTGGAACTTTTTCTCCGCCATGTTTATTATTCCCTTTATATTGGACGAGAATCCAGACGGGACCTTCATACTGCTCAGGCATTCAAAAAAGATGACCTTCTCTTCTTTGGTCAGAGCGTAGCTGGCACGACCTTGAAACCATTCCGGATGCCGCTCATCAGGGTCTTTCAAACGTTGCTGGTCCTACCGTGCTTCCTTTGTATCATTTGTCTTCTCATACACGCCCAAGAAGCTTAGGAGGTTCACGCAAATATTCTTCGTAACGTGCATCACGTCGATTGCAGAGCGGACTTCTAGGACTTTCCAATATTCTAGCTCCCAGAATATAGATTTCTTCTTCCACATGGCTGCGTGCCCGTCAGCTCCCTTCGGAACTGATTGTCCGCCAGGACCCTTTCCAAAGATGACTTTCAAATCCTTGACCATATCAAATACCTCAGCACCAGTGCGTTCCGCAAGCTTCGGCCGGTGATCTGCCTTGCCGTTGTAATGCTTGCCTTTCTTTCTTACTGGATGAATTTTCGGAAGAAATCGACGATGCCCAAGGTACACGTTCTTCTTACAATTTGGCAAATGTACACTTTCAGTCTCATGTAAGCAGTGCGTGCATGCATTGTATCCCTTATTTGACAGTCCCGAAAGGTTACTAAGAGCAGGCCAATCGTTGATGGTTACGAAAAGCAACGCTCGTAGGTTAAATTCCTCTTTTTTGTGCTCATCCCACACACGGACACCAGGTCTGCCCCACAGCTGTAAAAGTTCATCAACTAATGGCCTTAGGTACACATCGATGTCGTTGCCGGGTTGCTTCGGACCTTGGATGAGCACTGGCATCATAATGAACTTCCGCTTCATGCACAACCAAGGAGGAAGGTTGTAGATGCATAGAGTCACGGGCCAGGTGCTATGGCTGGAGCTGTGCTCGCCAAAAGGATTCATGCCATCTGTACTTAGACCAAATCTTATGTTCCTTGCGTCAGCTGCAAAATCTTTGAACTCTCTGTCGATCTTTCTCCATTGCGTTCCATCTGCGGTGTGTCTCAACTCCCCGTCCGACTTACGGTCCTCTTTGTGCCATCGCAACAACTTGGCATGCTCTTTGTTCCTGAACAGACGTTTCAACCGTGGTATTATAGGAGCATACCACATCACCTTGGCCGGAACCCTCTTCCTGGGTTTCTCGCCCTCAACATCGTCACCAGGGTCATCGCCTCTGATCTTATAACGCAATGCAGTGCATACCGGGCATTCATTCAAATTCTCGTATTCACCGCGGTAGAGGATGCAGTCGTTGATGCATGCATGTATCTTCAGAACCTCTAAACCTAGAGGGCAGACAACCTTCTTTGCTTCGTACGTACTGGCGGGCAACTCGTTATTCTTTGGAAACATATTCTTCAACATTTTCAGCAAGTTTTCAAATGCCGAGTCAGCTACACCTGCCTGTGCCTTCCATTTCAGCAAATCCAGTGTGCAGCCCAGCTTTTTCAGACCATCATCGCATCCGGGGTACAACGACTTTCTATGATCCTCTAACATGCGATCCAAATTCTCCCTCTCCTTTTCAGTTTCGCAGCGTCTCCGTGCATCAGCAATGGTCCGACCAAGATCATCAACGGTCTCATCACGTGCCTCTTCTTCACCTTCACCTTCACCTTCACCTTCAGCATCCTCCATGAAAGTATCACCGAAATGAGCAAGATAGCTTTCATCGATGAAATCATCCCCTTCTTCATCTTCTTCCATTATAACCCCTCTTTCTCCATGCTTGGTCCAACAATTATAGCTTGGCATGAAACCGTGCCGAAGCAGGTGCAGGTGAACTTCTCTTGAGGAAGAGTAACCCTTCTGATTCTTACAGTCAACACATGGACAGATAACAAAACCCTTCTGCTTGTTCGCATTAGCCACTACGAGGAAATCTTTCAAACCCATAGTGAACTCGCGGGAGAGTCGGTTACCGTACATCCATTGCCGATTCATCTGCATTATTATAATATAAAATATATAATTAACCATCATGCATTTGTTAAACTAACTAGCTATAAACAATAGAAATTAAACAATGAACAACACACATGCATATTTTATCAATGACACACATGCATGAAAGGTTCAAGTTGCTAACCGCGATCGAGGAGGAAAAAATAAATGAGGAACCTCAAGTGTGGCTCCAACACTTCATATCATGTTTGTTTCACCCTCTTGGGGCATTTCATCAAACACCTTGTGTGCATAAGAGGAACCAAAAGCAAACCTACACCCCCTTGTGAAGCTTGTGAAGAGAAGTGGCACCAAATGGCTAAGTGAGCGTGCTGAACTGGTATATATAGGGGAGGAGCTTTAGTCGCGGTTGGCCTGGCCAGCCGCGACTAAAGGCCTTTGGGCACCTTTAGTCACGGTTGGCCTGGCCAACCGCGACTAAAGCCCCTCACGTGCACCAGCTGGCCACCGAGCGCCCTGGGCCAGGCCTTTGGTCGCGGTTCGTCTGCCGAACCGCGACTAAAGACTTCATTAGTCGCGGTTCCTACAGTTTCGCGACTAATGGGGCTGGACGGAAGCCTCTTTTTCTACCAGTGTTACATTCATTTCCCTGGGTGGACCAGATCTTAGGTGTTGTTCTTACTTGAACACGCACCTCTTTATAATTATACCCTCTATACAAGCATCTGAACATACACGAAAGGTAATTAAGATAAATCTAATCATAACTTTAAACATGTGGACCTAGAACAACCCCTTGGGGAACAATTCATAAACTGGAGTTTAAGTTTCTCTCTCTCCCGCAACCCATTATCTTCTAGAAACTAATTCCAGAATGCATTTTCCTTGGCCCAAACATGATGAAGTGTCATCACTACAAAATTTGCTCTACAAAATTCATAAACTGAAATAAGAAACATCATCGAATATACTTTTTTGTGACGGTCAACCTTCACCATGTGTTTTCCTCCCGGGACACCGCCCTCGGCAACTTTGGCGACGTTCTGGCCTGGTTTTGGGCGACATTATTAGGAGTCACTAGGCATCTCCATTTTCTAGGATGGTTTTTACCATCACTGAAAATAATGGACGTGATAGCGAATGGAGTATAAAAAATTGGGACTGATTCGAATCGACTACCTAGCTCTTATATGAGTTAATTTAAATGGACTTGCTAACGCACATCTAGATGTGCCTTAAGTTTTTCTAATTAACTAGACAATACATTTTTTCCATAGCAAAAGGCAGAGCTTCCACCGATGTCAAATCCTATTCGACTCATATTGAGTAAAACTTTCTCCAAATAGCGTACGCGGCGAACAAGCACACCACACTTGGTCGGCCCGTTTTGTGCTATGCAAACTCAGTGTTGGTTTCGGTATTAGGAACTGTGTGGAAGGTTCTAGTGTGGTTTGTACCAGTTTAAGGAGCATTCTAGAACATTTTGGTTCTTTTTTCCTTTTTCTGTTTTTCGTTTGTTTACTTCACCCATTTTTATATTTTTTCCTTTTCTTTTCTCAAAAATTATTTGTTTATTAATTCATATTTTCAAAACTATGCCAAAATTTGAAAAAAAATTCAATCTTATTGATTTTCTTTATCATTTTCATAAAATGTATTTTTTACAGAAACAGAAAATAAAGAAAAAATTACATTTCTAAACACTGTTCGCTAATTAAAAAAATATTCGTGCTACCTAATATATCTTTTTACATTTTCATTTTTCTGAAGATACATAATTCGTTTTTTCCCAAAAATTGTTTCGAGATAATTTTAAAAACATATATGCTTTTCCAAAAAAAATCACAAACATTTTGTTCAATTAAGTATTCATGTTTTTCTAAAAATGTTGTACTTTAAAATATCGTAAATAGCAAAAAAATTATGAAAGTTTTAGAAACATGTTCCTTTAAAAAAATGATCTTTTTTTTTCTTGCAAAGTGTTCACAAAGCTTTCAAAAAATCTTCTCAATTTGCTATAAAATGTTCACAAAATCATTTTTAAAACCCATGTTTTTATTTTACAATTTCTGCATAAGTTTTCTATTATAGCCGGGTTTTTCAAGAAAACCAGCTAGAAAACAACTACAATATGTAAAATCAGATGGCCGGCTCGATAGGATTCGTCATAGTTGCCAACATGGGATGACCCAATTGAGCACGTATTGTCATGATCCGTGTTGCACATTCCCTTAGTATTTGCTGCTTGTAATTTTAGGATTATTCTTCTGCCCTGAAGGTTGAGATTTATCTGAATTGTGCACGCAAGCGTGTGTGTGTGTGTGTGTGTGAAAAAATGTACTTTTTGCACTATTTAAACCAAAAGATTATTGTTATTAGGACCATATTAATAGGTTTGGCGGAACATTGAGGATTCTACCTAGCCCAGCACATAAGGGTTATAGATGAATATCAAGACCGCACCAGATACAATTAGATTCTACAACAATACAATACCGAAACCAATTTGAGACATCTGCACGTCAGTTTCAGCGACTCCTTGCTGTATGTAGGGACATATAGTGGCCGTGGGAGCTATGCCTCGCCCGTACAAGGCTTGTCTAAAACACAGGGTTACTGGGGGGGTCCAATAATGTTTCGGCGCCCGATTTTTCTGGTATCGACTCAACGAACCAGCTGTTTGTCAAAGCCGATGATGAAATTGAAGATACACCTGGAACGCTCGTGTACAACCGGATGTTTGTCGCAACACTTCTTCCGAAGCCCACACTGCTACTCCTGCTTCCGCCTCGACCATTCCTCGCTCCACGGATTATGATTCGTCTAGCAGCTACAATTCTGATTCTGATGATACCCCGGACGAGTAGTTCCTCGTATGTTTTTTGTTCCTTTTTGACACTTCTTGATAAAAAGGGGGAGAAGTACATCAAGTGATAGATGAACGGACTATTTGCAGGGTGTGTTTCTTTGCCATTTGCTTTTTCACTCTCGATCGTTTTGACTTTCCTCAAACAATTTGCTTAAGTGAACTTATCTCACCATATGTGGTGTTGGAAAACTCGGTC
>NC_057813.1:756281193-756290863 GCF_018294505.1 Triticum aestivum | reverse complement strand
TTTCAGGTGCTATCGAAAGCTATTCCCTTGCAATGATTATCCTCGATAATTCTATCGTGCATGCAAAGTAAGATGACTTTCAAATGATATTCCAAATTAGGAGATGTACATCGAGTAGTAGATAAATCTCAACTGCTCTTGTTGGATATGTTGTGATCTTTATCAAAAGTCAGTGGTTCAAAGTTATCCTCACCTCTGACAAAATGGTTTTCCTTGTGTTTATTCCTCGTATGGCATCCATTGCAGGAAAACCACGGCTGAAGCTTATCCACTTTGAGCCATTTTATTCATGCTTATTTTGTTTTATGCATACTTGAATATCTATCTTGCAAGATAATTGTATGTCGTGTGGATACCTTTCATGCTCTGAGTAGTCCTTCATATGCCGCATCACGAATCATTTGAAAGTATTATCTATCTAACCCTTTCAAAAGATTTTGTGGCAGATATTATCTCAGTCTGTTGAGTACATTGAAAGTATTGTTGGATTGAAATCATAGGTCAATGTTACTCATATAATAATTACCTCGCTACCACCCGGCTTAAGTAATGCTCCGATGCATAACTTCAGGGGAGCATGTATTATCTCTGCACTTATTTCTCATAACTCGTTATTCTTCGCATTTCATTCCATTCATTATCTATCCTTTGATGTAATCTGTTTTGTCAACAATCGTCCAAAAAGGGGGAGATTGTTGGTGCAATATCTGCCTACCTGTGTTTTGGAGATTCTTGACAGAAACAGGTATGGACTGATTTGTTTCCTAGTGCGTACAGAGACAGATAGTTCATACAGAAACCGAAGGAAAGCTGACTCCAGTGCAATATTTGCTGTAGAGAAGAACGAGCAATACCCGGTATAGATATGAAGACGAGAAGATTGACGTGAAGGTTTTGTCCCCTCGAA
Source organism: Triticum aestivum (assembly GCF_018294505.1). Lineage (NCBI taxonomy): Eukaryota > Viridiplantae > Streptophyta > Magnoliopsida > Poales > Poaceae > Triticum > Triticum aestivum. The sequence continues at coordinate 756,289,956 of NC_057813.1, read as the reverse complement.
ACTTTATTGCCGAAGCAAGGCATTTGGTTCGGAGTGTCGTCCAAAGAAATTGACTGTAGCGAGCGAAGTTGAAGACAAATTGAAGACGTAGTAACCTTTTCGTCTTTCTTCTTCGGTTCATTTGAGTCATAGGACCGCCATACTATTAAGAGGGGTATAGTTTCTCGAGCTTATATCCGCTGTGATGCTTAGCCCAAACCTATGAAAGTTGCGAGAGAAATCTCTTTGTGTTCCAAGCCAGCAAGGGACTGTGATTTTTTCGCTGCAAAATATTTGTGTCAGACCGAGGAGATAGCATTGCTTGCTCCGCAAGCAATGTTACTGTTGTGGTCAAAATTCGATCGTTGGACTCGTTTCGTTCAACCATTGGTTGCTTTTGATGTCCAATTTGGTCTTTTCCCTTTAGGGAAGGCTGCGGCTATAAATAACCACCCCACACGGCTTTGTCCGGTGGCTGCTCCACTTAAGATTTTAGAGAAGATTGAATTGAGCACCCCCTATCCGAGTGATTTGAGTTTAATATCCACCGAGAGAAAATCAAGAGCCCAAACTTAGACAGTGGTTGAGCATCACGGTAGTTCTGAGTTAGGGTTCTTGTACCTATTACTATTGAGAGTTGTGCACTCTCTAGACGGATAGGTTACCGCTTGCGTGTCGAAGATTATTGTCTTCACCGAGCTAGAGCATCGGCAACCAAGAGTGATTGTGGTTTGTGAAGGTCGTCCGAAGGTTTGGAGATCGCCGACAAGGATCTACCATGAGTGAAATCAACTGAAGTCTGATCTGCTTCGAGTTGAAGGAGAATAGAGTGAAGAGATCTTATCTTCCGTGTTAAGTCACAAACCCTCGAACCAGATGTAACCCTTTGATAGAAGGGTGAACTGGTCTACAAAATCCTGCCGTCGCCTTCGAGCACCACTGGTTCTTTCTACTTTACTACATTTCATTCATCAGTATCTGTTGCATTTCAATCACTCTGTATTAGTTGTCTAGTTCTTGTTCGTCTGTACATGTATCTCACCTTGTCTGTCATTGTCTGATATGTTATTCATCATAACTGATTAGATTTTCTTTCGTGCATTCACTTCATAGTGCTCATCATGTTTTGTCCTATGTTGGTGCATTTGTTTGCTTGTTGTGTATTACCATCATGATAGTCAAACCTGTATTATCTCATTCCCATGCTATTGTTGCAACTTATCTCAATGATTTTGTTCCTCAATAGTGTGTTTGATTGTGTTCTCATCTACCGTAGTTTATCTCCGCTCCTGTGTTCGGGATCAAATCAAAACATTCGCAAGAATTTGTTTTGAATCTCCCATTCACCCCCCTCTGGTCAATATCGAGGATGGGATCAAATCAAAACATTCACAAGAATCGGTATCAGAGCAGGTACTCCCTGTCTCTGCTTATTAAAGGTCTAACATCCTTGGAGTTTTGAGTATGTCATATGCACGTAGATCCTTGCACTCCGAAAGATTTCCCATCCTTGATGGAAATGACTATCTCTACTGGAAAGAAAGAATGAGAATCAGAATTCAAGCCATTGATCTAGAACTATGGCAGACTATGGAAAATGGATACACTATTCAGCACCCTGATGCTCTAACCCCCGATGGCAAAGCTATGCTGCGATTGGATGCACAAGCAAAAGATATCATCTGTGCACGTATCTCAAAGGACATTTTCATTCGATTCCGAACGCTTGACACTACTAAGAAACTCTGGGATGCCATCAAAATTGCTCATGAAATATTCATTGCCAGAACTGGTCCGCACACTCAAATGCTTCGTGCCATGTTTGCTGGCTTCAGAAACCATTGTTGAAAAGACTTCATCAACGAGGAGTAACTGATATCACCGATAAATATGTGGTCAACAAGCTGCTCATTGCTCTTGACACAAATTTTGATCTCATCGTAGCTGAGATCATGCAAAGACCAGACTTTGAAGAACTTCACTATGTTGAGGTCATGACATTGTTTTCACTTCACAAAGAAAAGACAGAACTTGCAAATGCAAATAAGGAATCAAGAATCTTCTTATGAAGGTGAAGGAGAAATAATCTGAGATTATGGTAGTTCATAGGAAGAAGAAGATATTCAGAATCAACACACCATTGTCAGAGAAATGGAAATGCTCACTGAAAGGCTAAACAATCTCAGAAGACAAAAATCTGTCTCCTGTAAATGAGGACGAAGTTTACTTGCATGAATCTTCCATGATCCTACCACCGAAAGATATTAAGTGCTTCAAGTGCAAACAATTCGGTCATGTCATAACAGATTATCCATGTTGGGAAGGAAAACCTAGCAACCGATGAAAATATCTTCATTGCAGTGGATTCACTCAGGTTGATCGTCATACTAAGCTCCCGAAGAAAAATGAATCCTCATCTTCTTTGATGAGACCAGTCACTGACATGAAAGCCAGAGCAACCATCGAGTCAAATATGAAGAGAATATCTCAGCTAAATAGAGCGTGTGCTGATTTGACCGTGGACTCTGAAGAAGAGAAAACATATACTGAAACTAATGAAGAAGAATCCTACAGAAGGATAGGAAGAAGCAATGACTTCATTGCCTACGAATCATCAGACAATTCTATCGAATTAGACTCCGATGATGATGCATGAAGTGTTGATGAACCAATCGCTTTCTATCTCATGGCAAAATAATCTATGGATCAGGTTCCAGCAAAACACCATAAATCCATGGATGGATATTCTCAAGAATATATTGCCTATGCTAAACTGGTCAAGATTGCTAAATCTCAACATGATGGACTTGAAATGATTGAAAAGAATCTCAGGAAAACCGAAGGATTACTGGTCAAAGAGATGGAGAAAAATCAAGAGTTGATCGAAAAGCATGAAGCTTTTTCTTCAACTATTGATCATCTGTCCAACTGATATGATTCCCTTATAGTAGACTATGAGAAATTATCAGATGAACTCCTTAACAGGAATTAAGAACTCGAGTCACTGAAAGAGTGTCATAACATGCTTGCAATGGAAAAAGGTTCTCTCTTCAACATCAATCTGCTCAACTTCCTGATGATTTTATTCCTCCTTGTTTAAAATGCCTAGAGCGAAGCAACGCTGATTCTCATGTTGAAACTTCTAATACTATTATCGAGAATATTGCTGCTTCTATGAATGATATCTCTAACCCCTCTTCCGAGGAATTTGGTGATGTTACTGAGGAAAATTGCAGGCTAAAGGACTTGCTTGAGACAGGAATGCTAAGAAGTCTAAAAGGGCATCAAACTCTGTGATGTAGTCAAGAAGTCCATTCTGCACAAAAATCCTTGAAAGGAATGATTGGGGTTCGAAAGAAAACTTAACGTCGATGGAAGCTATTATACTCCCGAGCAATATCCTTGAACAACTTGCGTTCGTGTCCAGAATAAAACTCTCAGACATGAAACTCTTACTGGATATAACTCACACATTTCTGTTGATAATGACGAGTCTCATGACTCGAGCTACAAACTCTTCAAACAACAGAATGATGAAGTTTTCACTCGATATGTTGGAACTAACTGGAGGTCAGGACCACCTAAGAAGCAAATTTGGGTGAAGAAGTGCATTATTGAAAATTTATCTGTTACTGCTAACCTGACTATGCAGAGTGTTTCTTCTCGAGGAAATGGTTATCAATCACGGAATAGAAGAAATCCTTCGAATGGTTATTACTCTAACATTCGGCAGAAGGAATACATGCGTACATGTTCAAATCATTATGCTCATGTGTCAAGAAATAACTTCAATGCCTATTCATATGATTACACTCAAAGTGCGCAGGTGAACTACAGGTCTCGCCAAAGGAATGCTCATGCTCAGACTAAACGAATGAATTACTCACCACCCACTCAGGTGTGGGTTGTGAAGAAGAACTAACCCTTCATGCAGGAAGTCTCTCAGGGATACCTCTCAGCTTCTATAAGCCCCGAGATCAATTATTGTTGGTGCTTTATTCTAGCATTTTTTGTTCGTTTGGTTTGTTTTTCTCTTCTCTATGTCTGAGTCACAAATATGCAATTTGATCTGAAAAAGATTTCCTTTCAACGTCCTTGGTCGCGAATGAAATCAACTTCGTACCTTTACCTGTTTTGGCGTTTGGCCTTCCTCAAACCCTTCGGCTTTCCAGCCAGTTACCGAGAAATTCGTAGGAAACGGGTGACACGTGCCCACGATCTCACGATCGTGATCTCGTCCGTTGAATGTGGAACGTCCAGGGCTTTTCGGCCGTAGATCTCGGATGAAGTAGTTCCACCCCAGCCTATATATAGTCCCTCCTCTCCAGGCGTCTCCTTCTCCTATTCTTTCTCTATTCTTCCTCAAACCTACTCGTTCTCCTCCCAAGCCCGAGCTCAAAGCATCGTTGTCAACTCGCCTCGCCGTGCAACTCCAGTGAAGCCTCGCCATCGTTGGTCGCGCGAGTGCGGTAACTCCTCCTCTTTGCACTATCATAGTTGGTCCTTGCTGCCAAGTTAGGGCGCATGGATCCGGAACAGCCCTCTCATGCTCCTGTTCTAGGGTTGTTCTTACCGACGCAATTTTCTCCTGTTTATTTCCTTGCGACAGATCTTTAGGTTTCACCAAAGTTTATCCAGTACGGTTTGTAGGTTTCCCTCGCACTGAACAACCTAGATCTAGGGTTCTAGTGTAAGTGTTCGAAAGAATAGATGGTTAATTCTCTGCGTTATGGCAGTTTGCAATCCTGTCGATGATCTCTTTCAAACATATGCCATGAACTCCTTTGTTGCCTCCGTAAAACTTTCTGTTTTTGTCATAATGCTTTTGTGCATATTTGTGACCTTCTCCTATTTTTGTTCGTCGTGTGATGTTTTCTTCTCAAGACTGGTCATGGCTCACAGTTCGGAGGAGCAGTCTGGGACTGAAGTAGAATTACCTCAGCAACCTCATGTGGCCAAACAGTTTGGTTTGACTGGTGGAAGGGATGCACCTAAACCACCCAAGGTGCCGAAGAAGAAATATTAGTCTAAATCTGATGAGGAAGAAGATGATGTTCCTTCGGCTCACAATCAGCCAGAGGATGAACAAGTCATCGATTCCAAGACTTTGTTCTTTGATGGAAATCCCAAGAAGAGTGGTCGTGGTCGAGAAAGAAATACTGCTGCTGAAATGTCTAAACCCGAGACTTATAGAACTCCACCTGGAGTTGAAACTGCAACCGAAAGAAATAACAAGCTGCAAAGGATTCGCCGTCACTGGGCAAAGAAGTGGTTTCAAAATGTTCGAAGGAAATATCAGATTCTGTTCGCATTCAGTCCACCATGGAATGATTGCATAGCTGAAGGCTGCCCTGGCCAAGATGATGAAAGTCACACCCCCTTAGCCCCCAAATTCTCATGAAGATTCGCTCAAGACAATTTTTGATTTTCCTGAAGAAGTGGAAAACAAAGCAAAAGCCAAGCCAATCGTGAAACAAGGGCTTTGAACAAGAATGAAATTGAACACAGAAATGTTGTGCTTACACAACAAGATGTTCAAGATAAGAAAGAGCGGGCCTCTACCAAAAAAGAAAGGATAGCAAGGAAGTCGTTTCCCTTCGGGCTTCACAAAAGAAATCCACTATCAGAAAATCCAAGAAGGCCACATCGGCTTCGTCACATAAATCCACTGATGAAGATGCTAGAAGTAAAATTCCGATGTATGATCTGCGTGCTCTTCATGACAAGCCATACAAAACTCTCTCACCAGCAAAAGCCTCTCCTCTGATGAGAATGTCACCAAGACTTGCACGAGCTCCTGTTCCTGATAAACCTTCGGGTTCTGCTACCCCTTCTGCGAAGAGAAAGCTATTGCCCAAAGAGAAAGCTGAAATCACCGCCAAGAAGGCCAAGATGAATGTTCCTGCTTCCACGGAGGAACAAAAATATGATTTCGACTTATTGATCGATGTAATTGAAAGTGCCGCCTACGATGCAAAATCAGCTGATCTGAGCAGCTTAGGCCTTCCTGATGATGTCACCGAGATGGTAACTAAGTACTTTGCTGAGCTCGAAGATATATCCAAGAAGCAAAATCAAGCTGTCGAGGATAAGAAAACACTCGGGCATATGAGAAAAGATGCAAGCACTGATGCTGAAATAAAGAATCTGAACAAAGAACTTCTGCATCTGACCAGAGCTCTAAGTGTGTAGAGAAATAACAAGATTGAATGGCATTCGTGTCTGAAGAAGGATGTATCTCAACTGTGTGACCAGAAAAATGAGGAAATTGATCGCCAGGCTGAGCTGGCTCGAAGAAGAATTCAAGAAGAGAAATGCTAGAAGGCTAGAGCCAAAGCCACCAAGACGAAAGGTACCAATGATCACCATCTGCAGGTTATTTTCACTAACGCTCCGATTGATTCGAGCGCACCGCTGCAGCAAGTCCCACCTTCTCCACCTCATATGGATGAACAAGTGGCTCAAGCTAAACCTACTCAAGTTGATGTTCCAGCTGCCGAGGTTCATAAGGAACCAGATGTTATTGATGTATATCTGAACCAGGCACCCGAAGAAAATGCCCCAGTGCATCAGCAAACCACCAATCAAGAAATGGATGAGGAAATTGAGGTTGAGAAGAAAACCCTCACCTCTAACAAAAGTGCAAGATGAGCCCTCCGAATCCAACAAGGAGGGAAGTGAAAAGATTGAGGGGCAGCAAAATGCTCCTTAAGAGAAAACCACCCCGATCACATCGTCTGATGCTCCAGTTCATATGGATGTTGACCCTGCTCTCGTTTCCACTGCATCTCAGATGGAAAAGGAAGAAGCAAACCAGAAGAGCCCATGGCTCACGAAGAAGTTGTATCACCCATTGTGCCTAAGGAGACTGAAGTAAAAGCTGCTGGGAATAAGGAGTCATAAGAGGCTGTGGTGCCTCCCACTGTCAAAAATCCACCGATAGAAAAGGCCCTAGTGCCTGACAGTAAGAACAAAGCCGAAGGAGTTCCAGCGAAGGAGAGTGAAGGTCAGACCAGTAACCCTATGCCATCTTCTCCACCAAGGATGGCTAACCCCCCTGCTCAACTTAAGCCTATTGATGAAGATATGCCAGCTTCAAATGATGCTCGACCCATGGAAATGAGTGATGATGAAATTCTGCAAAACCCTCAGGAGTCATACCCTCTGTACTCCGCTAAATTTGGCCCAAATGGTCCTACTTTTAATGAAAAGCTTCATCTCTCGAAGCTTGCATTCTTTGGAACAAGGCCATACGAAGGAGAAAGAACTTTGATGTCACTTAGGTTTTGGACAGAAGAACAAGCTATATACTATGCATGGATTCTATTAGGCAGAAATATAATTTTCACTCACAAGATTATGAATTTCGCTGAGCTCGAAGAGATTCCCTGTTTCCACCATACCATCGAGCATATTAAAGGTGCATTTCTATGCCACATTGTATATGCCAGGTGAACTTGAAGATAACTCAACTTGGATTCTCGAGTGGATGAATGGAAGAGAAAAGATCAAATGCTCGGCCGATAAATTCTTAGCTCCGCTGAATCTTCCTCGATGTGAATTTAACAAAGCAAGAGAGCACATATTGCATTTCTGGGATGTATCTGCCAAACAACTTCATTTACTGATGGACCCAAATCTCGTTGGAGATGAATGCATTGATACTGATCCGAAGAAGATGGCATATGATAACAAAGTGATGTTCTATATGTTGTGCAACTCTCTCACGCCAACAAACTAACCAAATTCTATCAATGGCATCGTGGGAAATGTGCTTCTAGAGATTTCACAAGGAGTTCGCTTTGTTGTGCCTGATCTTTTCATTCGAAACCTAGGATGTGCAGCTGACAGCCCCAGTCTTTGAAGCCTTATGCTCCCTGGTCATGTATGCAATCGAGCGGCTTATCAATGAAAAAAATCTATTGATCTTATGTTCTGAAGGTTTTCACGCCACCTGTTCGTGATACTCTCCGAAGGGTAAAGGAAATTGGTAAGGGAAAGGCTCATGTTGATGCTACTAGTGGTGCTTCTGCTTCTTATGCTGACTTGAAGGTTAAGCACGCCAAGGTTGAAATCCCTCCTAATGAAAATCTATCTTTCTATGAAATTTGCATTCGCACACAACAAGCATTGGGAAGCCACATCAAGCTCGACCGGAAAGAGAAGCTCGATTTGATGACTGAGCTGAATTTGTCTTCACAATTATGCACGCGAAGGAAGAAAAGAAGCGCTCTTGGGCTCTTCTCAGGGAGCATTACTCTCGAAGCAGCTAGCGGCTAAAGGCATCAAGAAGGATTATGACTATCTGGACTTACTAGTTGTTCTTCGCATTCAAAGACAAAATCTTGTGCTGCCAGATTGTTCTAATTCAACAGACCTGTTGTTTGTCAAAGCTGATGATGAAATTGAAGATATAGCTGGAATGCTCGTGTACAAGCCGGATGTTCGTCGCAACACTTCTTCCGAAGCCCACACTTCTAATCCTGCTTCTGCCTCGACCATTCCTCGCTCCACGGATTGTGATTTGTTGAGCAGCTACAATTCTTATTCTGAGGATACTTCTTACGAGTAGTTCCTCGTATGTTTTCTCATTCCTTTTTGACATTTGTTGACAAAAAGTGGGAGAACTACATCGAGTGATAGATGAACGAACTATTTGCACGGTGTGTTTTGCCGCCATTTGCTATTCACTCTCGACCGTTTTGGCTTTCCTCGAACAATTTACTTAAGTGAACTTATCGCACCGTCTGTGTTGCTGCAAAACTCGGTCACCATGTAATGTTA
>NC_057813.1:756256359-756281023 GCF_018294505.1 Triticum aestivum | reverse complement strand
GCCTCCTATCTATTTGTAGGTGCTATCGAAAGTTATTCCCATGCAATGATTATCCTTGATAATTCTATCGTGCAGGCAAAGTAATATGACTTTCAAGTCATATTCGAAATAAGGAGATGTACATCAAGTAGTGGATAAATCTCATTCGCTCTGGTTGGATATGTTGTGATCTTTATCGATCATCTAACCATGCAGGAAAGGAAACTCAGTGGTTTGAAAGTTATCCTCACCTCTGACAAAATGTTTTTCCTTGTGCTTATTCCTCGTATGGTATCCATTGCAGGAAGACCAAAAATGAAGCTTATGCACTTTGAGCCATTTTATTCATGCTTATTTTGCTCTACTCATACTTGACTATCTATCTTGCAAGATAATTATATCTTGTGTGGATACCTTTTATGCTCTGAGTAATCCTTCATACACCACAAAAAAATACACTTCCGTGATGATACTTGTTTGTCACAGTAGGTCGCATTTTTTGTCATGCATGTACATCCATGACGATTTTATGACAGAATCAAGATAGTCATACCTGTGATGTCGTAGAAGTGTTCCATGACATTACCAAAATTATCATCACGGAAGTGTCCATTTCCATGACGGTCAATCGCGCGTCACAGAAGTGCTTTCGTCAAGGGTGACCGACACGTGGCATCCACCATAACGGAACGCCGTTAAGCTATTGGGTCGGGTTTTGGATCCGATAACCCGTTAACAGCCCCGACCAATGGGAATTCTCCACGTGTAAAATTCTTATTGGCTGGACGAAACACGTGTCAGCTCGTCAGTGGGTCAGATAGGGGCCTATGTTATGTCCACACGTGCCATGGCCCACCACTGGCCCATTTAGCTTACAAAGTCGGGCCGTTTGACTTGGTCAAAATTTAACGGGCTGGCCCATGAAAAGCCTGTTAACGATCTCTTCACAAATAGCCCATTTTACGGCCCGTTAACTCACGGCCCGTTAAGCGCTGAAGGAAATCGGTGTTGGAAATATGCCCTAGAGGCAATAATAAATTGATTATTATTATATTTCCTTGTTCATGATAATCGTTTATTATCCATGCTAGAATTGTATTGATAGGAAACTTAGATACATGTGTGGATACATAGACAACACCATGTCCCTAGTAAGCCTCTAGTTGACTAGCTCGTTAATCAATAGATGGTTACGGTTTCCTGACCATGGACATTGGATGTCGTTGATAACGGGATCACATCATTAGGAGAATGATGTGATGGACAAGACCCAATCCTAAGCCTAGCACAAGATCATGTAGTTCGTATGCTAAAGCTTTTCTAATGTCAAGTATCATTTCCTTAGACCATGAGATTATGCAACTCCCGGATACCGTAGGAGTGCTTTGGGTGTGCGAAACGTCACAACGTAACTGGGTGGCTATAAAGGTACACTACGGGTATCTCTGAAAGTGTCTGTTGGGTTGGCTCGAATCGAGATTGGGATTTTGTCACTCCGTGTAAACGGAGAGGTATCTCTGGGCCCACTCGGTAGGACATCATCATAATGTGCACAATGTGACCAAGGGGTTGATCACGGGATGATGTGTTACGGAACGAGTAAAGAGACTTGCCGGTAACGAGATTGAACAAGGTATCGGTATACCGACGATCGAATCTCGGGCAAGTACCATACCGCTAGACAAAGGGAATTGTATACGGGATTGATTGAGTCCTTGACATCATGGTTCATCCGATGAGATCATCGTGGAACATGTGGGAGCCAACATGGGTATCCAGATCCCGCTGTTGGTTATTGACCGGAGAACATCTCGGTCATGACTACATGTCTCCCGAACCCGTAGGGTCTACACACTTAAGGTTCGATGACGCTAGGGTTATAAAGGAAGTTTGTATGTGGTTACCGAATGTTGTTCGGAGTCCCGAATGAGATCCCAGACGTCACGAGGAGTTCCGGAATGGTCCGGAGGTAAAGATTTATATATAGGAAGTCATGTTTCGGCCATCGGGACAAGTTTCGGGGTCATCGGTATTTTACCGGGACCACCGGAAGGGTCCCGGGGGCCCACCGGGTGGGGCCACCTGCCCCGGGGGGCCACATGGGCTGCAGGGGGTGCGCCTTGGCCTACATGGGCCAAGGGCACCAGCCCCTAGAGGCCCATGCGCCAAGATATAGGAAAAAGGGGAGAGTCCTAAAAGGGGAAGGCACCTCCGAGGTGCCTTGGGGAGGATGGACTCCTCCCCCCTTCTTAGCCGCACCCCTTCCTTGGAGGAAGGGGCAAGGCGGCGCCTCCCCCCTCTCCCCTGCCCCTATATATAGTGGAGGGGAGGGAGGGCATCCATACCTGAGCCCTTGGCGCCTCCCTCCCTCCCGTGACACCTCCTCCTCTCCCGTAGGTGCTTGGCGAAGCCCTGCAGGATTGCCACGCTCCTCCATCACCACCACGCCGTTGTGCTGCTGCTGGATGGAGTCTTCCTCAACCTCTCCCTCTCTCCTTGCTGGATCAAGGCGTGGGAGACATCGTCGAGCTGTACGTGTGTTGAATGCGGAGGTGCCGTCCGTTCGGCACTAGGATCATCGGTGATCTGAATCACGACGAGTACGACTCCATCAACCCCGTTCACTTGAACGCTTCCGCTTAGCGATCTACAAGGGTATGTAGATGCACTCCCCTTTCTACTTGTTGCTGGTCTCTCCATAGATAGATCTTGGTGTTACGTAGGAAATTTTTTGAATTTCTGCTACGTTCCCCAACAGTGGCATCATGAGCTAGGTCTATTGCGTAGATTCTTTGCACGAGTAGAACACAAAGTAGTTGTGGGCGTCGATATTGTTCAATATGCTTGCCGTTACTAGTCTTATCTTGATTCGGCGGCATCGTGGGATGAAGCGGCCCGGACCAACCTTACACGTACACTTACGTGAGACCGGTTCCACCGACAAACATGCACTAGTTGCATAAGGTGGCTGGCGGGTGTCTGTCTCTCCCACTTTAGTCGGATCGGATTCGATGAAAAGGGTCCTTATGAAGGGTAAATAGCAATTGGCATATCATGTTGTGGTTCATGCGTAGGTAAGAAACGTTCTTGCTAGAAACCCATAGCAGCCACGTATAACATGCAAACAACAATTAGAGGACGTCTAACTTGTTTTTGCAGGGTATGCTATGTGATGTGATATGGCCAAAAAGGATGTGATGAATGATATATGTGATGTATGAGATTGATCATGTTCTTGTAATAGGAATCACGACTTGCATGTCGATGAGTATGACAACCGGCAGGAGCCATAGGAGTTGTCTTTATTTATTTGTGACCTGCGTGTCAACTTAAACGTCATGTAATTACTTTACGTTATCGCTAACCGTTAGCCATAGTAGTAGAAGTAATAGTTGGCGAGGCAACTTCATGAAGACACGACGATGGAGATCATGATGATGGAGATCATGGTGTCATGCCGGTGACGATGATGATCATGGAGCCCCGAAGATGGAGATCAAAAGGAGCAAAGTGATGATGGCCATATCATGTCACTATTTGATTGCATGTGATGTTTATCATGTTTATACATCTTATTTGCTTAGAACGACGGTAGTAAATAAGATGATCCCTTACAACAATTTCAAGAAGTGTTCTCCCCTAACTGTGCACCGTTGCGACAGTTCGTGTTTCGAAGCACCACGTGATGATCGGGTGTTAGATTCTAACGTTCACATACAACGGGTGTAAGACAGATTTACACACGCGAAACACTTAGGGTTAACTTGACGAGCCTAGCATGTACAGACATGGCCTCGGAACACGGAGACCGAAAGGTCGAACATGAGTCGTATAGAAGATACGATCAACATGAAGATGTTCACCGATGATGACTAGTCTGTCTCACGTGATGATCGGACACGGCCTAGTTTGACTCAGATCATGTAATCACTTAGATGACTAGAGGGATGTCTATCTAAGTGGGAGTTCATAAGATGAACTTAATTATCCTGAACATAGTCAAAAGGTTTTTGCAAATTATGTCGTAGCTCACGCTATAGTTCTACTGTTTAGATATGTTCCTAGAGAAAAATTAGTTGAAAGTTGATAGTAGCAATTATGCGGACTAGGTCCGTAAACTGAGGATTGTCCTCATTGCTTCATAGAAGGCTTATGTCCTTAATGCACCGCTCAGTGTGCTGAACCTCGAACGTTGTCTGTGGTTGTTGCGAACATCTGACATACACGTTTTGATAACTACGTGATAGTTCAGTTAAACGGTTTAGAGTTGAGGCACCAAAGACGTTTTTGAAACATCGCGAAACATATGAGATGTTTTGAGGGCTGAAATTGGTATTTCAGGCTCGTGCCCATGTCAAGAGGTATAAGACCTCCGATGACTTTCTTAACCTGCGAACTAAGGAGAAAAGCTCAATTGTTGAGCTTGTGCTCAGATTGTCTGAGTACAACAATCATTTGAATCGAGTGGGAGTTGATCTTCCAGATAAGACAGTGATGGTTCTCCAAAGTCATTGCCACCAAGCTGTTAGAGCTTCGTGATGAACTATAACATATCAGGGATAGATATGATGATCCTTGAGGTATTCGCGATGTTTGACACCGCGAAAGTAGAAATCAAGAAGGAGCATCAATTGTTGATGGTTGGTGGAACCACTAGTTTCAAGAAGGGCAAGGGCAAGAAGGGATACTTCATGAAACGGCAAATCAGTTGCTGCTCTAGTGAAGAAACCCAAGGTAAAACCCAAACCCGAGACTAAGTGCTTCTGTAATAAGGGGAACAACCACTAGAGCAGAATTACCCTAGATACTTGGTAGATAAGAAGGCTGGCAAGGTCGATAGAAGTATATTGGATATACATTGTGTTAATGTGTACTTTGCTAGTACTCCTAGTAGCACCAGGGTATTAGATACCGGTTCGGTTGCTAAGTGTTAGTAACTCGAAACAAAAGGCTACGGAATAAACGGAGACTAGCTAAAGGTGAGCTGACGATATGTGTTGGAAGTTTTTCCAAGCTTCATATGATCAAGCATCGCACGCTCCCTCTACCAAAGAGATTGGTGTTAAACCTAAATAATTGTTGTTTGGTGTTTGCGTTGAGCATAGACATGATTGGATTACGTCTATCGCAATACGGTTATTCATTTAAGGAGAATAATCGTTACTCTGTTTATTTGAATAATACCTTCAATGGTCTTACACCTAAAATGAATGGTTTATTAAATCTCGATCGTAGTGATACACATGTTCATGCCAAAAGATAGTAATGATAGAACCACCTACTTGTGGCACTGCCACGTAAGTCATATCGGTATAAAACGCATGAAGAAGCTCCATATTGATGGATCTTTGGGCTCACTCGTTTTTGAAAAGTTTGAGACATGCGAACCATGTCTATTGGTGTATATGCATGAAGAAACTCCATGCAAATGGACCGTTTTGACTCACTTGATTTTGAATCACTTGGGACATGCAAATCATACCACATGGGCAAGATGACTGAAAAGCCTCGTTTTCAGTAAGATGTAACAAGATAGCAACTTGTTGGAAGCAACACATTTTGATGCGTGCAGTCCAATGAGTGCTGAGGCATGCAGTGAATATCGTTATGTTCTTACTTCACAGATGATTCGAGTAGATGTTGAGAATATTTACTTGATGAAACACAAGTCTGAATTATTGAATGGTTCAAGTAATTTCAGAGTGAAGTAGAAGATTGTGACAAGAGGATAAAATGTCTATGATATGATCATAGAGATGAGTATCTGAGTTACGAGTTTTGGCACACAATTAAGACATTGTGGAAATTGTTTCACAATTAATACCGCCTGGAACACCATAGTGTGATGGTGTGTCCGAACATCATAGTTGCACCCTATTGGATATGATGCATACCATGATGTCTCTTATCGAACTGCCAGGATAGTTTATGGGTTAGGCATTAAAGACAACCACATTCACTTTAAATAGGGCACCACGTAATTCCGATGAGATGACACCGTATGAATTATGGTTTAGAGAAACCTAAGTTGTCATTTCTTAAAGGTTTGGGGCTGCGACGCTTATGTGAAAAAGTTTCAGGATTAAGCTCGAACCCAAAGCGGATAAAGTACATCTTCATAGGACACCCAAAACAGTTGGGTATACCTCCTAATTCAGATCCGAAGGCAATATGAATTGTTTCTAGAATTGGGTCCTTTCTCGAGGAAAGGTTTCTCTCGAAAGAATTGAGTGGGAGGATGGTGGAGACTTGATGAGGTTACTGAACCATCACTTCAACCAGTGTGTAGCAGGGCACAGGAAGTTGTTCCTGTGGCACCTACACCAATTGAAGTAGAAGCTTATGATAGTGATCATGAAACTTCAGATCAAGTCACTCCCAAACCTCGTAGGGTGACAAGGATACGTACTACTTCAGAGTGGTACAGTAATCCTGTCTTGGAAGTCATGTTGCTAGACAACAATGAACCTACGAGCTATGGAGAAGCGATGGTGGGCCTGGATTCCGATAAATGGCTCAAGGCCATAAAACCCGAGAGAGGATCCATGTATGAAAACAAAGTGTAGACTTTGGAAGAACTACTTGATGGTCATAAGGCTGTTAGGTACATATGGATTTTGAAAGGAAGACAGACAATGATGGTAAGTGTCACCATTGAGAAAGGTCGACTTGTCGTTGAGATGTTTTTCGACAAGTTCAAGGAGTTGACTACGATGAGACTTTCTCACTCGTAGCGATGCTAAGAGTATGTTGGAATTATATTAGCAATTACTGCATTATTTATGAAATCTTGCAGATAGGATGTCAAAACATTGTTTCCTCGACGATTCTTGAGGAAAGGTTGTATGTGATACAACCGGAAGGTTTTGTCTATCCTGAAATATGCTAATAAGTATGCAAAGCTCCAGCAATCCTTCTGAGGACTGGAGTGAGCATCTCGGAGTTGGAATGTATGCTTTGATGATGATCAAAGATTTAGGGTGTATACAAAGTTTATGAGAAACTTGTATTTCCAAAGAAGTGAGTGGGAGCACTATAGAATTTCTGATGAGTATATGTTGTTGACATATTAATGATCAGAAATGACGTAGAATTTCTGGAAAGCATATAGGGTTATTTGGAAAGTGTTTTCAATGGAAAACCTGGATTAAGCTACTTGAACATTGAGCATCAAGATCTATAAGGATAGATCAAAACGCTTAATGGTACTTTCAAATGAGCACATGCCTTGACGTGATCTTGAAGGTGTTCAAGATGGATCAGTCAAAAAAGGAGTTCTTGCCTGAGTTGTAAGGTACGAAGTTAAGGGCATCCATACCTGAGCCCTTGGCGCCTCCCTCCCTCCCGTGACACCTCCTCCTCTCCCGTAGGTGCTTGGCGAAGCCCTGCAGGATTGCCACGCTCCTCCATCACCACCACGCCGTTGTGCTGCTGCTGGATGGAGTCTTCCTCAACCTCTCCCTCTCTCCTTGCTGGATCAAGGCGTGGGAGACATCGTCGAGCTGTACGTGTGTTGAACGCGGAGGTGCTGTCCGTTCGGCACTAGGATCATCGGTGATCTGAATCACGACGAGTACGACTCCATCAACCCCGTTCACTTGAACGCTTCCGCTTAGCGATCTACAAGGGTATGTAGATGCACTCCCCTTTCTACTCGTTGCTGGTCTCTCCATAGATAGATCTTGGTGTTACGTAGGAATTTTTTTGAATTTCTGCTACGTTCCCCAACAGTGGCATCATGAGCTAGGTCTATTGCGTAGATTCTTTGCACGAGTAGAACACAAAGTAGTTGTGGGCATCGATATTGTTCAATATGCTTGCCGTTACTAGTCTTATCTTGATTCGGCGGCATCGTGGGATGAAGCGGCCCGGACCAACCTTACACGTACGCTTACGTGAGACCGGTTCCACCGACAAACATGCACTAGTTGCATAAGGTGGCTGGCGGGTGTCTGTCTCTCCCACTTTAGTCGGATCGGATTCGATGAAAAGGGTCCTTATGAAGGGTAAATAGCAATTGGCATATCACGTTGTGGTTCATGCGTAGGTAAGAAACGTTCTTGCTAGAAACCCATAGCAGCCACGTAAAACATGCAAACAACAATTAGAGGACGTCTAACTTGTTTTTGCAGGGTATGCTATGTGATGTGATATGGCCAAAAAGGATGTGATGAATGATATATGTGATGTATGAGATTGATCATGTTCTTGTAATAGAAATCACGACTTGCATGTCGATGAGTATGACAACCGGCAGGAGCCATAGGAGTTGTCTTTATTTATTTGTGACCTGCGTGTCAACTTAAACGTCATGTAATTACTTTACTTTATTGCTAACCGTTAGCCATAGTAGTAGAAGTAATAGTTGGCGAGGCAACTTCATGAAGACACGATGATGGAGATCATGATGATGGAGATCATGGTGTCATGCCGGTGACGATGATGATCATGGAGCCCCGAAGATGGAGATCAAAAGGAGCAAAGTGATGATGGCCATATCATGTCACTATTTGATTGCATGTGATGTTTATCATGTTTATGCATCTTGTTTACTTAGGACGACGGTAGTAAATTAGATGATCCCTTAAAACAATTTCAAGAAGTGTTCTCCCCTAACTGTGCACCGTTGCGACAGTTCGTGTTTCGAAGCACCACGTGATGATCGGGTGTTAGATTCTAACGTTCACATACAACGGGTGTAAGACAGATTTACACACGCGAAACACTTAGGGTTAACTTGACGAGCCTAGCATGTACAGACATGGCCTCGGAACACGGAGACCGAAAGGTCGAACATGAGTCGTATAGAAGATACGATCAACATGAAGATGTTCACCGATGATGACTAGTCCGTCTCACGTGATGATCGGACACGGCCTAGTTTGACTCGGATCATGTAATCACTTAGATGACTAGAGGGATGTCTATCTGAGTGGGAGTTCATAAGATGAACTTAATTATCCTGAACATAGTCAAAAGGTTTTTGCAAATTATGTCGTAGCTCACGCTATAGTTCTACTGTTTAGATATGTTCCTAGAGAAAAATTAGTTGAAAGTTGATAGTAGCAATTATGCGGACTAGGTCCGTAAACTGAGGATTGTCCTCATTGCTTCATAGAAGGCTTATGTCCTTAATGCACCGCTCAGTGTGCTGAACCCCAAACGTTGTTTGTACACGTTTTGATAACTACGTGATAGTTCAGTGAAACGGTTTAGAGTTGAGGCACCAAAGACGTTTTTCGAAATGTCGCGGAACATATGAGATGTTTCGAGGGCTGAAATTGGGATTTCAGGCTCGTGCCCACGTCAAGAGGTATGAGACCTCCGACGATTTTCTTAGCCTGCAAACTAAGGGAGAAAAGCTCAATCGTTGAGCTTGTGCTTAGATTGTCTGAGTGCGACAATCACTTGAATCGAATGGGAGTTGATCTTCCAGATGAGATAGTGATGTTTCTCCAAAGACATTGCCACCAAGCTGCTAGAGCTTCGTGATGAACTATAATATATCAGGGATAGATATGGTGATCCTTGAGGTACTCGCGATGTTTGACACCGCGAAAGTAGAAATCAAGAAGGAGCATCAATTGTTGATGGTTGGTGAAACCACTAGTTTCAAGAAGGGCAAGGGAACAAAGGGATACTTCACGAAACGGCAATTCAGCTGCTGCTCTAGTGAAGAAACCCAAGGTTGAACCCAAACCCGAGACTAAGTGCTTCTGTAATAAGGGGAACAGTCACTAGAGCGGAATTACCCTAGATACTTGGTAGATAAGAAGGCTGGCAAGGTCGATAGAAGTATATTGGATATACATTGTGTTAATGTGTACTTTGCTAGTACTCCTAGTAGCACCAGGGTATTAGATACCGGTTCGGTTGCTAAGTGTTAGTAACTCGAAACAAAAGGCTACGGAATAAACGGAGACTAGCTAAAGGTGAGCTGACGATATGTGTTGGAAGTTTTTCCAAGCTTGATATGATCAAGCATCGCACGCTCCCTCTACCAAAGAGATTGGTGTTAATCCTAAATAATTGTTATTTGGTGTTTGCGTTGAGCATAGACATGATTGGATTACGTCTATCGCAATACGGTTATTCATTTAAGGAGAATAATGGTTACTCTGTTTATTTGAATAATACCTTCAATGGTCTTATTCCTAAAATGAATGGTTTATTAAATCTCGATCGTAGTGATACACATGTTCATGCCAAAAGATAGTAATGATAGTACCACCTACTTGTGGCACTGCCATGTAAGTCATAATGGTATAAAACGCATGAAGAAGCTCCATGTTGATGGATCTTTGGGCTCACTCGTTTTTGAAAAGTTTGAGACATGCGAACCATGTCTATTGGTGTATATGCATGAAGAAACTCCATGCAAATGGACCGTTTTGACTCACTTGATTTTGAATCACTTGGGACATGCAAATCATACCACATGGGCAAGATGACTGAAAAGCCTCGTTTTCAGTAAGATGGAACAAGATAGCAACTTGTTGGAAGTAACACATTTTGATGTGTGCAGTCCAATGACTGCTGAGGCATGCAGTGAATATCGTTATGTTCTTACTTCACAGATGATTCGAGTAGATGTTGAGTATATTTACTTGATGAATCACGAGTCTGAATTATTGAAAGGTTCAAGTAATTTCAGTGTGAAGTTGAAAGATCGTCGTGACAAGAGGATAAAAGATCTATGATATGATCATAGAGATGAATATCTGAATCACGAGTTTGGCACAAAATTAAGACATTGTGGAAATTGTTTCACAACTGATACAGCCTGGAACACCATAGTGTGATGGTGTGTCCAAATGTCATAGTTGCACCCTATTGGATATGGTGCATACCATGATGTCTCTTATCGAATTACCACTATTGTTCATGGGTTAGGCATTAGAGACAACCACATTCACTTTAAATAGGGCACCACGTAATTCCGTTGAGATGACACCGTATGAATTATGGTTTAGAGAAACCTAAGTTGTCGTTTCTTAAAAGTTTGGGGCTGCGACGCTTATGCGGAAAAGTTTCAGGCTGATAAGCTCGAACCCAAAGCGGATAAATGCATCTTCATGGACACCCAAAAACAGTTGGGTATACCTCCTAATTCAGATCCGAAAGCAATAGGGATTGTTTCTTGAATCGGATCCTTTTTCGAGGAAAGGTTTCTCTCGAAAAGTTGAGTGGGAGGATGGTGGAGACTTGATGAGGTTATTGAACCGTCACTTCAACAAGTGTGTAGCAGGGCACAGGAAGTTGTTCCTGTGGCACCTACACCAATTGAAGTGGAAGCTTATGATATTGATCATGAAACTTCGGATCAAGTCACTCCCAAACCTCGTGGGATGACAAGGATGCGTACTACTTCAGAGTGGTACATAATCCTGTCTTGGAAGTCATGTTGCTAGACAAAAATGAGCCTACGAGCTATGGAGAAGCGATGGTGGGCCCAAATTCTGACGAATGGTTAGAAGCCATGAAATCCGAGATAGGATTCATGTATCAGAACAAAGCATGGACTTTGGTGGACTTGCCCGATGATCGGCAAGCCATTGAGATAAATGGATCTTTAAGAAGAAGACGGACGTGGATGGTAATGTCACCATCTATGAAGCTCGACTTGTGGCGAAGAGTTTTTCACAAGTTCAAGGAGTTGACTACGATGAGACTTTCTCACTCGTAGAGATGCTAAGAGTCTGTTGGAATTATATTAGCAATTACTGCATTATTTATGAAATCTTGCAGATAGGATGTCAAAACATTGTTTCCTCGACGATTTTTTGAGGAAAGGTTGTATGTGATACAACCGGAAGGTTTTGTCCATCCTGAAATATGCTAATAAGTATGCAAAGCTCCAGCAATCCTTCTGAGGACTGGAGTGAGCATCTCGGAGTTGGAATGTATGCTTTGATGATGATCAAAGATTTTGGGTGTATACAAAGTTTATGAGTAACTTGTATTTCCAAAGAAGTGAGTGGGAGCACTATAGAATTTCCGATGAGTATATGTTGTTAACATATTGATGATCAGAAATGACGTAGAATTTCTGGAAAGCATATAGGGTTATTTGGAAAGTGTTTTCAATGGAAAACCTGGATTAAGCTACTTGAACATTGAGCATCAAGATCTATAAGGATAGATCAAAACGCTTAATAGTACTTTCAAATGAGCACATGCCTTGACGTGATCTTGAAGGTGTTCAAGATGGATCAGTCAAAGAAGGAGTTCTTGCCTGAGTTGTAAGGTATGAAGTTAAGACTTAAAGGTCGACCATGGCAGAATAGAGAGAAAGGAACGAAGGTCATCCCCTATGCTTAAGACATAGGCTCTACAGTATGCTATGCTGTGTACCGCACCTGAAGTGTGCTTTACCATGAGTCAGTCAAGGGGTACAAGAGTGATCCAAGAATGGATCACAGGACAGCGGTCAAAGTTATCCTTAGTAACTAGTGGACTAAGGAATTTTCTCAATTATGGAGGTGGTAAAAGAGTTCGTCGTAAAGGGTTACGTCGATGCAAGCTTAACACCTATCCGGATAGCTCTGAGTAGAGATACCAGATACGTATAATGGAGCAACAATTTAGAATAGCTCCAAGTAGAACAGTTATTTGGAATAGCTCCAAATAGAACGTGGTAGCTGCATCTAGGAGATGACATAGAGATTTGTAAAGTACACATGGATCTGAAAGGTTCAGACCCGTTGACTATAACCTCTCTCACAAGCATAACATGATCAAACCCAGAACTCATCGAGTGTTAATCACATGGTAAATGTGAACTAGATTATTGACTCTAGTAAACTCTTTGGGTGTTAGTCACATGGGGATGTGACCTTGAGTGTTAATCACATATCGATGTGAACTAGATTATTGACTCTAGTGCAAGTGGGAGACTGTTGGAAATATGCCCTAGAGGCAATAATAAATTGATTATTATTATATTTCCTTGTTCATGATAATCGTTTATTATCCATGCTAGAATTGTATTGATAGGAAACTTAGATACATGTGTGGATACATAGACAACACCATGTCCCTAGTAAGCCTCTAGTTGACTAGCTCGTTAATCAATAGATGGTTACGGTTTCCTGACCATGGACATTGGATGTCGTTGATAACGGGATCACATCATTAGGAGAATGATGTGATGGACAAGACCTAATCCTAAGCCTAGCACAAGATCATGTAGTTCGTATGCTAAAGCTTTTCTAATGTCAAGTATCATTTCCTTAGACCATGAGATTGTGCAACTCCCGGATACCGTAGGAGTGCTTTGGGTGTGCCAAACGTCACAACGTAACTGGGTGGCTATAAAGGTACACTACGGGTATCTCTGAAAGTGTCTGTTGGGTTGGCACGAATCGAGATTGGGATTTTGTCACTCCGTGTAAACGGAGAGGTATCTCTGGGCCCACTCGGTAGGACATCATCATAATGTGCACAATGTGACCAAGGGGTTGATCACGGGATGATGTGTTACGGAACGAGTAAAGAGACTTGCCGGTAACAAGATTGAACAAGGTATCGGTATACCGGCGATCGAATCTCGGGCAAGTACCATACCGCTAGACAAAGGGAATTGTATACGGGATTGATTGAGTCCTTGACATCGTGGTTCATCCGATGAGATCATCGTGGAACATGTGGGAGCCAACATGGGTATCCAGATCCCGCTGTTGGTTATTGACCGGAGAACATCTCGGTCATGACTACATGTCTCCTGAACCCGTAGGGTCTACACACTTAAGGTTCGATGACGCTAGGGTTATAAAGGAAGTTTGTATGTGGTTACCGAATGTTGTTCGGAGTCCCGGATGAGATCCCGGACGTCACGAGGAGTTCCGGAATGGTCCGGAGGTAAAGATTTATATATAGGAAGTCCTGTTTCGGCCATCGGGACAAGTTTCGGGGTCATCGCTATTGTACCGGGACCACCGGAAGGGTCCCGGGGGCCCACCGGGTGGGGCCACCTGCCCCGGGGGGCCACATGGGCTGTAGGGGGTGCGCCTTGGCCTACATGGGCCAAGGGCACCAGCCCCTAGAGGCCCATGCGCCAAGATATAGGAAAAAGGGGAGAGTCCTAAAAGGGGAAGGCACCTCCGAGGTGCCTTGGGGAGGATGGACTCCTCCCCCCTTCTTAGATGCACCCCTTCCTTGGAGGAAGGGGCAAGGCTGCGCCTCCCCCCTCTCCCCTGCCCCTATATATAGTGGAGGGGAGGGAGGGCATCCATACCTGAGCCCTTGGCGCCTCCCTCCCTCCCGTGACACCTCCTCCTCTCCCGTAGGTGCTTGGCGAAGCCCTGCAGGATTGCCACGCTCCTCCATCACCACCACGCCGTTGTGCTGCTGCTGGATGGAGTCTTCCTCAACCTCTCCCTCTCTCCTTGCTGGATCAAGGCGTGGGAGACATCGTCGAGCTGTACGTGTGTTGAACGCGGAGGTGCCATCCGTTCGGCACTAGGATCATCGGTGATCTGAATCACGACGAGTACGACTCCATCAACCCCGTTCACTTGAACGCTTCCGCTTAGCGATCTACAAGGGTATGTAGATGCACTCCCCTTTCTACTTGTTGCTGGTCTCTCCATAGATAGATCTTGGTGTTACGTAGGAAATTTTTTGAATTTCTGCTACGTTCCCCAACAATCGGCCCAACAACGTCATGTGGGCTGTCGAATATAACACCAACCCATTTCACTTTCGGCCCATGTATGGCCCATGACGTCTTTCAGCCCTTTCGGCCCTTTACAGGCTCACGGTGACTCTAGCCCATAGTGAATTATAATTTTCTTTCTACCCGTTAACGGCCCGTGATTTACATGGGCCGTTTCCAGCCTATGTTAGATTTTGGCCTATTAACGGCCCATACGTTCTTGGGCTCCTTTTCGGCCCTCGATTACTTCTGGCCCGTTACTGGCCTGTTTTCCTAACGGGCCAAACTTGGCCCATGGCAAGAGTCGGCCCGTTACTGGCCTGTTACCCTAATGGGCCAAATTCGACCCATGGCAAGAGTCGGCCCGTTTCTGGCTTGTTCCCCTAATGGGCCAAATTCGGCCCATGGCAAGAGTCGGCCCGTTACTGGCCTGTTACCCTAACGGGCCAAATTCGGCCCATGGCAAGAGTCAGCCCTTTTCTGGCCTGTTAACACGTTGCGCCGTTTCCAGCCCATCCTATATTCTGGCCCATTAACGACCCGTTAAGCCTGTGACAGAATTAAGCCTTTGCTATCCTACGGCCTGTTAATGGCTCGTTACCATGCTGTGCCGATACCAATTACGCCCGTTTACGGCCCATGTAGACCCATTTATCCGACGGCCTGAGGCCGACCGATTCTACAGCCCTGTTGGAGGCCCATTTATCGACAGCCCGTAGGAGACCCATGGATCCTACGGCCGGTAGGAGACCCATGGATCCTATGGCCCGTAGGAGACCCATGGATCCTACGGCCCGTATATGGCCCATGGTAGTTGCAGCCACTAGCAAACCAGGGAAAAAGAAGACTAGGAAATAAATAAGGCCGAAACTAACGCTAGGCTATTAAGGCCATTGCACAGATTACATCCACTCGGCATCAAAGATCGCTACCAGTGCAAATATAGGGAACACCCTACACTATACAAAAATGGCTTACTGTTTTCTTCAGCCGGTGGCTACACGTTAAGAATAAATTTTGTATCGCAACAAAACAAATTACAATTATATAATAAAAGGAAGGTTGGCATAAAACTTATCAGTCTAGCAGATAAATGCACCACCAGAAGTTCAGAAGCTCGGTTCATTTGACCTGACTGTTACGTTTTCATGTTGTATTGTCCGATGGAGCACCATAACCCTCGCCTTCATTTCCCCGAGGCTCCTGAACAACATAGAAAATGTCTGATACTCTGGTTTCAAAACCATGCATATCTTGATGACATCGAACAATGTCTCTCCTTGTTTCACAAAGGGTCTCTGTTAGGGAATGGACTTGTGTCGGAAGCGCAGATACAACATTGCTTTGAGTTTGCATATCTTGATCATGAGGCAGTTTGGACGATATTGCCTTAACAACCAAACTAGTATTACGCAGGAACGTTCTTTTGGCACTGTTAGTGGATATGTACTGACGCACTGCAGCAAGAGCTGACATTGCGGTTATACTTGCCTCGCCACCTTCAGAAGGTGGCGGTTCCACCATTTTTTCCATAGCTCGCTGAAAAGTTGAGGTTTTACATTAGTAGTACCAGAACAGAAGATATTAAGGAGGCAGCAAAACCAAACAAAATAGCTTTGGTCTATATACAGAACTTATTCTGGTGAACCCATGTAAAATATTAGTTGTATTTTATTGCAAAGTACATAATAAAACCAGGTTCCAAACATATGACCATGTACCATCGCTAATGTATTGTCTATTTCTTCACATTGTATTGACGGCTAAGGATAAAGAGACGAAGTTTATAATACGGTAAGCATAGTATGACATCATTCATATCACAAAACAACTGAGAACAGACAAACAGGCAATTGTAACATTGTGTGGGCATGTCCAGCACGGAACTAGATTACGGGTCAAGATCAAAGGAACATCACTCCTCTCTTCTAAACCTTGTAAGGTGCAATGATACGCTAAGACAATTGTTTATAAAATTGAAAAGAGTAATAGACATTGGCTACAAACTATGCAGTTCAAGGCACAAGTCAGAGTAAGTAGTAGTTAAAAGGCATGAGGATTAAGGACTTACAACAGCGGCTTTGACTGGTGTAGTCATGCCCTTCTTCTTGCTGGTGTGACATTCCTTGAAGATTTCCACAACATTTTGTTCAGGTACTTTTTGTTCCTTGCGGGCTTTCCTCTGCATTTCGAACAAGTCAATATAGATCTGATAATATGGTACAGCGAAAAGAGTGAAACAGCAGCTAATTACAAGAGCCTCGCAGTGTGCAATATAGCTACGAGATCCCGTCGTTTGTTGGAATTTCACTTTCATACGGTTGGCCTTGTTCTTTGAACAGTTCACCTACAAGAAGATAGATTTGTGTGGCACATGCGTAAATAGGACTTCAACATGTGATCTGATCACATATATATAATGTACCTGATACTTCGGATCAAACCAATGTTTAAAAGGCCCCTCCAGTCTTCATCCGATATATTTTCCACTGGAGATGTTTGGGAAAGTTCACTGTTAGCCTTGCCTTCAAAGTGAGTTTTCCTCAAGTTATACCGATACTATCGCAGAGCAGACTTGAAAACATGGGTGCAAGCTTGTCTGGTTGCATCATGTTGGCTTTCCAACTTGAACCTCATCTGTTGAAAATTATGGGAGTCTCATTATCAGCAACCTAGAAAGTATGGGACAGAGCAAGATGATATTACTAGTTTCCATACATAACCATACTTATAGATAAATGGCCGGGGAATGTGTTGAACCGGGTTTCGTCTTTGTCATTCCTGTACTGAATCCATGTTGGCAGGATACGTACATGACACCTAACGGCAACCTCTTCCTCTAATACTAACTTGGCTGACTCTGTAGCATCATGTGGCCTTTTTAAACCTGCCTCAAAACGGATCTCCATTCTTCCTCTAGATTTAGTTAACCTATCGAGCAATATCCCTGATGTTTGTTTCCTCTTGCGCTTTGGTGCTAGTCCAACAACGAACATAGGAAGTGTTAGTGTACATCAAACTGTGAGACTACACATAAAGAAGCATGCAACTATAACTTGACTCCAGCAACTACCTTCTTGCTGTTGAAGCTCACAAGGTTCATCTGATATTGCTAACTCGTCTTGTGTCAAGAGTTCTTGGGAAGTAGTGTCAGGTGGCAAAGGAGCTTGGGAACGTGCTGCTAGCTCAGTTGACGCACGAGTAAGTCATGCAGCTGGTAGTACTGTGGTAGGTGTTGCAAGAACTAGGGCTGTCTCTACTTGTTTGCTGGCAGCTATTTGTTTCTGTTTGGGTTTTTTTTGCAGCTCGTGTAGCATCGGATGGCCTGTTTGTAGAATTTTCCACTGGACTTTGACCTTCTATTGCACCATCAGTACCAGCAGAATCTGCAAGATTCATCCGCTTCTCATTCCCTGCCATTCTGTGTTTCTTCCTCTTTCTCTGTGCCATGTTAAGTCAAGCCGACAAGAAAAACGAATAACAATTTAGTTCTTCAGAACAAATTGATGCGTGATGCAGACGAACTGAACTTTGATGTTAGACAACCACATGGCGGATGTAATATGTATGGAAAACAAGACGGAAGAGATAACCAGAACTATGATGTGTAAACTAAGAAGAAGACATTTCACCAAATTAGAAGCAATGCAATGGAAGGTAGACACCATATGAAAGATGCTACAAATATCGCTCTGCCAAGTTAATAGTGTTTCATCATAAATGGTGTTTAAACAAATGTGAAGCAGTACAAGAAATAAATCACATGCAAGATGCAAACAACATCGCACTACCATATTAGAGGTCTCTCGTCATTAGTGCCATTGCATATTCACAACATTGCATATTCACAGCTTATGATGTATAAACTAAGGAGAAGGCATTTCAACAAATTTAGAAGCAATGAAAGCGAGACACCATATGAAAGATGCAACGAATATCACTCTACCAAGTTAAAACTATCTCGTCATAGTGCCATTTCAACAAATTAGTAGTACAAGCTAGAAAAGAATGTGAGATGTAACCTATATCACACTCCGAAGTCAAATGTGTCTTATGATAAGTGATTGTTGCAGGTTACACAACAGTAGTAATTTGATGTAAGAACATGGTGTGATAGACAGATATTGTATGTTCTAGAAACAGGAACACATGTCTTATTCATGTATAATGTGTAAACTAAGTAGATGGAATTCAACAAAATTAGAAGCAATACAAGCTAGACATCAGACATAACATGCAACCACATATAACAGTGCCAAGTTAGAGGGAGCACCGGTGATGCTGCACTAGGGGAGACGTGCTCATCATGAAAATTGAGTGTCTATGCATGTGTTGTCTTGGAAATCATCTTGGGGGTGTGGAGGAGTAAAAACTGTAGAGGCCCTCCTTTCGGAAGGAGCACCTTTATCCGCTGCCTTGCTAACTTCCTTCCGCTTTATTGATTTTCAATTTTCAAGTAAAACCGACAAGAAAAAGCAATAAAATTCTCTCTTCAGAACTCATTCATGCATGATACTGACAATCACTACTTTGATGTAAGGAAAACACATGATACCAGGATGGAATATGTACGAAAAACAGGACGGCATGGCATGTTCACAACTGTTTGTGTAAACTAAGCAGAAACCATTCCAGCAAATAAGAAGCAATGCAATCTAGACACGACATGAAAGATGCAACCAATATGACTCTGCAAGTTAAAAGCGTCCCATCATAAATGGAATTTCAACAAATTAGAAGCAGCGCATGCTATAAATCATATGAAAGATGCAACTAATATCGCACTGCATATACTAAAGATGTCTCATCATATTGATTGATGCGAGATACAAAAAAACAATAGTTTGATGTAAAGACATGCTTAATAGACAGATGTACTATATACTAAATACACGAAGGCATGTCACATTAACAGGTATAATGTATAAGCTAAGTAGACTAGCACATGCAGTAACCAGATTGGAAGAATTACAATCTAGACACCATATGCAACATGCAACCACATATCTCGCTGCCAAGTTAGAGAAAGCACCTGCGATGCTAGTGTAGGGGAAATGCTGTAATCAACTATAGAGCTACGTTCACTTTCTTCATCTAGCATTTCTGTTTCTTGAGAATCATGTCGGGAGGCTGATGCTGCATTCTTTAAATGAGGAGTCACTAGTAGAAAAGGGGGCAATGGTCCAGTCTGGGTCAGCCCATTAGTCCCGGTTCAATCCAGAACCGGGACCAATGGGGGCATTGGACCCGGTTCGTGAGCCCCGGGGGCCGGCCGGGCCACGTGGGTCATTGGTCCCGGTTCGGCAGGACCTACTGGTTCCGGTTGGTGGGACGAACCGGGACCAATGGGCCTCGCTCCTGGCCCACCACCATTGGCCCCGGATGGTGGAATGAACCGGGACCAAATGCTGCCCTTTAGTCCCGGTTCCTGGCATGAACCGGGACCAATTAGTTGCCTATATCTACCCCTCGCCTGCGAGCAGAGCACTTCCAGTGCTCTGTTTTTCGTGGCCGGCGAGGGGAGAGCTTTGTGGTGCTCTAGCTCACCTACTATGCACACGAGGTGTTCGATGGAATGCCCGAGCCACACTACTTAAGCTTTCTCCTCTCCAAGCTCAACCTCCAAGCTCCATTTTCCTCAATATTTGTCTAGGTTTAGCGGTCCGTCACGTCCCGTCCCCGTCTTCACTGCCGTCGATCGCCCGCGCCGATCTCGTCGCCGGCACCACCGTGGTGAGCCTCTTGTTCTTATCTTCTTTTTGAAAGGAAAAAAAATCTTAATTTTCTTACTTTTACTATTACATCTTATATAGTGCGATGGTTTTGGTATCCGCCCCCATCGGCCCTCGTCCTGTCTATGATTCAGATGTGGTATATATTATCTTTTCATAACTATTGGTTCATTTATTGTTTATGACAATTATGCCGACCAACGTGACATAGATTTTATTTATCTAGGAGGTTGTTGAACCGGAAATTCCAACCGACCCTATTGTCGAGAGGTTAAATTTAGTTGAAGAAGAAAACAATTTTTTGAAGGAAAAAATTAGAAAAATTGAGGAGGAGAAGATGATATTGGAGTTGCATGTTGCGGATGTTGTCGATGATCACAAGATCAAGATGGATGCAATGCGCTTGAAGATTAGAAAGATTAGAAAATATGCCATTCATACCGAGGCTTGGTATCATTATGCCATTGGATCAGTTGTTACATTGGTTGCGATTATGATCGCATTTGTTTTCGCATTGAAATGTTTTACATAGTTTCAGTGTATGGTTTAATTAATTTAGATGCTCTGCAGAGCTTTATGTTGTTAGATGAGAACTATGTATGTACTTTGGTTTTAATGTGATGATGAACTTCTATTAATTTGGTCACTTAATTATCTATTCATGATGTTCTGTAATGATTTTTGACACACTTAATTATATATAATGCACGCAGATGAACCGGCAATGGATGTACGGTTCAAGACACACCTCCGAGTACATTAAGGGCGTGCATGAGTTTCTCGAAGTGGCTGAGGCAAACAAGCAGAATGGTTTTCTGTGTTGTCCATGCCCTATATGTGGGAATACGAAGTCTTACTCTGACCGGAAAATCCT
Source organism: Triticum aestivum (assembly GCF_018294505.1). Taxonomy (NCBI): domain Eukaryota; kingdom Viridiplantae; phylum Streptophyta; class Magnoliopsida; order Poales; family Poaceae; genus Triticum; species Triticum aestivum. The sequence continues at coordinate 756,259,782 of NC_057813.1, read as the reverse complement.
CCACACCCAACTGCTTTACAAGGGTTTCATGCCACACTATAATGTTTGGACGAGGCACGGAGAAATAGGGGTTATGATGGAAGACGGCGAAGAAGAAGAGTACAATGACAACTATGTGCCCCCTGAATACGGTGATGCTACTGAAGATCAAGAGGAACCAGACGATGTGCACGATGATGCTGCAACGGGCGAAGCTACTGAAGATCAAGAGGAACCAGACGATGTGCCCGATGATGATGATCTCCACCGGGTCATTGTCGATGCAAGGACGCAATGCGAAAGCCAAAAGGAGAAGCTGAAGTTCAATCGCATGTTAGAGGACCACAAAAAAGGGTTGTACCCCAATTGCGAAGATGGCAACACAAAGCTCGGTACCGTACTGGAATTGTTGCAGTGGAGGGCAGAGAATGCTGTGCCTGACAAAGGATTTGAGAAGCTACTGAAAATATTGAAGATGAAGCTTCCAAAGGATAACAAATTTCCTGACAGTACATACGCAGCAAAGAAGGTCGTATGCCCTCTAGGATTGGAGGTGCAGAAGATACATGCATGCCCTAATGACTGCATCCTCTTCCACGTTGCGTACAAGGATCTGAGCGCATGCCCGGTATGCGGTGCATTACGGTATAAGATCAGACAAGATGACCCTGGTGATGTTGACGGCGAGCCCCCCAAGAAGAGGGTTCCTACGAAGGTGATGTGGTATGCTCCTATAATACCACGGTTGAAACGTCTGTTCAGAAACAGAGAGCATGCCAAGTTGATGCGATGGCACAGTGAGGACCGTAAGAAAGACGGGAAGTTGAGAGCACCCGCTGACGGGTCGCAATGGAGAAAAATCGAGAGAAAGTACTGGGATGAGTTTGCAAGTGAGCCAAGGAACGTATGGTTTGCTTTAAGCGCCGATGGCATTAATCCTTTCGGGCAGCAGAGGAACAATCATAGCACCTGGCCCATGACTCTATGTATGTATAACCTTCCTCCTTGGATGTGCATGAAGCGGAAGTTCATTATGATGCCAGTTCTCATCCAAGGCCCTAAGCAACCCGGCAACGACATTGATGTGTACCTAAGGCCATTAGTTGAAGAACTTTTACAGCTGTGGAATGGAAACGGTGTACGTACGTGGGATGAGCACAAACAGGAGGAATTTAACCTAAAGGCGTTGCTGTTCATGACCATCAACGATTGGCCCGCTCTTAGTAACCTTTCAGGACAGACAAACAAGGGATACCACGCATGCATGCACCGTTTACTTGACATCGATAGTATGTACCTGGGCCATCGTCGATTTCTTCCGACCAACCATCAATGTCGAAAGAAAGGCAAGCATTTCAAAGGCGAGGCAGATCACCGGATGAAGCCCGCCATGCGTACCGGTGATCACGTACTTGCTATGATCAATGATTTACACGTAATCTTTGGAAAGGGTCCCGGCGCACTAGCTGTTCCGAGTGACGCTGGGGGACACGCACCCATGTGGAAGAAGAAATCTATATTTTGGGACCTACCCTACTGGAAACACTTAGAGGTCCGCTCTTCGATCGACGTGATGCACGTGACGAAGAACCTTTGCATGAATCTACTAGGCTTCTTGGGCATGTATGGGAAGACAAAAGATACAACTGAGGCACGGGAGGACCTACAACGTTTGCACGAAAAAGACGGCATGCCTCCAAAGCAGTATGAAGGTCCTGCCAGCTATGCTCTTACCTAAGAAGAGAAGGAAATCTTCTTTGAATGCCTGCTTAGTATGAAGGACCCGACTGGCTTCTCGTCTAATATAAAAGGAATAATAAATATGGCAGAGAAAAAGTTTCAGAACCTAAAGTCTCATGACTGCCACGTGATTATGACGCAACTGCTTCCGGTTGCATTGAGGGGGCTTCTACCGAAAAACGTCCGATTAGCCATTGTGAAGCTATGTGCATTCCTCAATGCAATCTCTCAGAAGGTGATCGATCCAGAAATCATACCAAGGCTAAGGAGTGATGTGGTGCAATGTCTTGTCAGTTTCGAGCTGGTGTTTCCACCATACTTCTTCAATATCATGACGCACGTCCTAGTTCATCTAGTTGACGAGATTGTCATTCTGGGCCCCGTATTTCTACACAATATGTACCCCTTTGAGAGGTTCATGGGAGTCCAAAAGAAATATGCCCGTAACCGCGCTAGGCCAGAAGGAAGCATCTCCATGGGCCATCAAACAGAGGATGTCATCGGGTTTTGTGTTGACTTCATTCCTGGCCTTAAGAAGATAGGTCTCCCTAAATCGCGGTATGAGGGGAGACTGACTGGAAAAGGCACGCTTGGAAGGGACTCAATAATATGCAGGGACGGATATTCTTGGTCTCAAGCACACTACACAGTTCTACAGAACTCTAACTTGGTGACCCCGTATGTCGATGAACACAAGAACAGTCTGCGCTCCAAACACCCGGAGCAGTGCGACGACTGGATTACATGTGAACACATCAGGACTTTCAGCAGTTGGTTGGAAGCACGTATCAGAGGTGACAACACTATTTGTGATGAGTTGTACTTGTTGTCCAGGGGACCATCTTTGACTGTATTGATTTGGAAAGGATACGAGATAAATGGGAATACATTTTACACGATTGACCAAGATCAAAAGAGCACCAACCAAAACAGCGGTGTCCGCTTTGATGCAACAACCGAGAGGGGAAAGGACACATATTATGGTTACATAGTGGACATATGGGAACTTGACTACGGAGTAGATTTTAAGGTCCCTTTGTTTAAGTGCAAATGGGTCAATCTGTCAGGAGGCGGGGTACAGGTAGACCCACAGTACGGAATGACAACAGTGGATCTGAAAAATCTTGGGTACACTGACGAACCGTTCATCCTAGCCAATGATGTGGCACAGGTTATCTATGTGAAGGACATGTCTACCAGACCGAGAAAGAGAAAAGATAAGGAAGCGAATACATCATACGATGAGCCAAAGCGCCACATAGTTCTTTCAGGAAAAAGGGACATCATGGGAGTGGAGGACAAGATAGACATGTCTGAAGATTATGAAAAGTTTCATGAAATTCCTCCCTTCAAAGTCAAGGCTGACCCCAGCATCCTGATAAACGATGAAGATTATCCATGGTTACGGCGCAATAAGCAAATGACACAAGCGAAGAAAAAGTGAAGACTTTCTCCCGCAACTATTATGATGATACCATGCCAACTTTGTAACTGACGAGTATGATACCATTGTCCGTTTTGTACATGCACATGCTATGTGGGTCAATTTATGATACCATGCCAACTTTCAACTTTTTCAGAGTTCATTTGAAATGCTTTAATGTCTTATGGTTCGGCCCTCGTAATAATTAAAAATAGCAACAATAAGTATTTTGTTGTAAGTAGAAACAAAATAAAATAAATAAAGCAAGAAAGAAAACAAAA
>NC_057813.1:756254592-756255700 GCF_018294505.1 Triticum aestivum | reverse complement strand
TCCCCGACCCCGTCGCCGTCGCCGCACGCGCCGCCCCTTCCCCGACCCCGTCGCCGTCGCCGCGCGTGCCGCCCCTTCCCCAACCCCGTCGTCGTCGCCCCGACCACACGCCGCCGCCTTCGGTCCGGCCGCCGGCGCCCTTTCCTCTTATTTTTTTGTGCATTTTATGTATATGTTCTCTGTGTATATATGTATATGTTCTCTGTGTATATATGTTCATATATGCAAAAGTTAGATTTTAGAAAAACTTTATATATGCAAAACTTTATATCTGCAAAGTTTATACATATATGTAAGTATAGATGTATGTATGTGGATACATGAGGGGGGTCGATATACCCCCTCTCCGATAGCATTTTTGTGCATTTTAGGTTAGTGTATATATATGTTGATGTATATATGCAAAAGATAGATTTTTAGAAAAAATACCATTTTTCTGTTGATGATATGATGATGTTTTTTTTTCATATATGCATTATTTCATATATGTATTATTTTTTTAAGTTGTTAGTAGATATCGATTTTAGGTTAGTGCATTTTATCACTGATTTTAGGTTAGTTGATCAATTTAGTGCATTTTATGTTTGTTGCATTTTAGGATAGTGCATTTTATGTTAGTGGAGAGGAAAAAGTAAAATAAGGAAGAGGAAAATAAGTAGAGAAAGAAGGAGAAGAAGAAGGAGAAGACGAGGAGAGGAAGAAGAGAAAGAAGAAGAAAAAAAGAGGAGAAGAAGAAGGAATAGAGGAGCTTCTTCTCCTTTTTTTTCTCCTCTTTTTTTTCTTCTTCTTCTTAATTTTTATCGGGAACAAGGGTGTCGAGGATCGCCAAGGGGTCGAGGCTCGGGAACTAGGGTAGAGGGTCGAGGGTTGTTAAGGGGTCAAGGGTCGAGGGTTTCAGGGTCGAGGGTTCGAGGTTTCTAGGGTCGAGGGATCGAGGGTCGAAGGAAGAAAAGAGGAAGAAGGAAGAAGGAAGAAAGAAGAAGAAAAAGAATGAGAGGAAAAAGGAAAACAAGAAGATGAAGAAGAGGAGAGGAAGAAGAGGAGAAATAAATAAGAAGAGGAAAAAGAAGAAAAAGAAGAGGAGAAGAAGAAAGGAATAGAGGAGAAG
>NC_057813.1:756235669-756253968 GCF_018294505.1 Triticum aestivum | reverse complement strand
ATATATCCATCTGTACCATATATAAACATGTTGTAAATATTTGCAGAAACTATGGAGCACTGCCGAGACGAAGAAACAGAAGCGATATTGAGGGACATAATCGCAAATGGAAGGGATGAAGTTGCGTCATTTCTCCTCGACACCGTTGGTGAGCTGGAAGAACGGGGTGAAGAAGAGGGCTATGTTCATGATGGCTTCAGCCCATTAATGCCGGTACAAGAACAGGACTATGTTCATGATGGCTCCGGTGACACAATGGAGGAACAAGAAGGAGACCGTGCTAACTGCTCCGGTGACCGAACCGAGCCCGGCCAGGTATATATATATTAGTTAAGCTCGTGCTGACTAGTTAATTGATGTTTCCATTGTTTTGGTATATGTACACATATTAATTACTCCCGTCTTTCTTCCTTATAATTTCTAGCCCTCCGGATCGAGCACAACTTCGGTAAGGAGACGAGGCCCGAAGAAAAAGTTGAGCTCCGATGAAAAGTTTGAGATCATAGAAATCGCGCCCGACGGCGAACCGATTGAACCCATCCGGACAAGGAAAGCATTTTCTTCTCGGTGCGGGGTTCTTGTTAGGGAGAAGATCCCAATCAGCATCCAGCAATGGTATAAGCCTAAGGAGGAAGACCCTGAGGTGTCTTATGTCAATGATATGCAGAAAGAATATCGTTGGACTGAGTTGAAGGCAAATTTCACCCTACCGCCAGAGGAGGATCCGGAGAAGCCAGTTAAAGAGGAATTATTCAAGTCTTGTGCTCTTAAGAAGATGGCAACCCTAATGAGGAGGTGGAGGAAAGAGCTGAACCGGTTTGTCAAAAATAAAAAGACACCAGAATTCATTGGCAAATATGAGAAGATCAAAGATCACTGGCCCGCATTTGTGGCCCACAAGACATCAGAAAAGAGTAAGAAGATGTCGGAGACAAACAAGAAAAATGCTTCGAAGAAGATGCTTCACCATCGCACGGGGTCAGGTGGCTACCTGCAAGCCCGGCCTAAGTGGTCCAAGGCTGAGAATGATCTGCTTGAAAAAGGGATCGAACCAGAGACAATGAGATGGCCAGACCGTTGCCGGACTTGGTTCTTCGGGTCTGGCGGAACCTTGGATCCTGTAACAGGGTTGTGCCAGTGGACGGACGAGCAACTGGAAATACCAGTCAAGAACCTTCGACACTATATCAATGCAGCGCACCGAGGGACGTTCCTTCCAAACAGGGAGAAGGACGAGCTCATAATGACCCTTGGGAATCCTGAGCACCCTGGACGGACACGAGGCACGCCAGGCTCCATTCCGTGGAAGGTTGGTTTTCCGGACGCAGGGGGTTACAAAACCCACGAGAGGAGGAAGAAACTGGAGCAGGACCAACTGCAGGCGCTGCACGAAAGGGTAATGTGGGTAGAGGATCGAGAAGAGGAACGAGAAGCAGCAGATCGCAGGAAACAACCTGCCGAAGCTTCCCCCGAAGCTACCCCGCCATCTCAGCGGAGAAGCAGCGTGTCTTCCACCGAGCTGCTTCAGCCAGAGCATGTCTTGACAGCTCCTGGCAGCTATCCCATGGATGGTATCACGGAGTCTCAAAATTGCCACATGATGGCGAGATGGATGAATTTGAAGGTCAAGGCGGCTGTTGGCCAAGTTTATCCTAGTGGACCCGGCACAACTTATCACTGCCAGCCAATTCCAAAAGGATATGCTAAGGTGATGGTGGATGAAATAACGGCGGGATTTGAGGACCTCGTGCTTGACCACCCTAGCGGTGAAGGGGAGACTAGGCTGGGTTCTGCTCTGAAGACTCCATGCCTATGGAAGAAGGAGCTCATCAACCTTCTGAACTGGATGCCTCCACCTCCTCCTCCTGCTCCGGCGAGTCAGGGCACTCCGCCTCCTCCACCGCCTCCTCCTCCGGCGAGTGACCATCAGGGCACGCGTGGCGGCACTCCGCCTCCTTCTCCGGCGCATGGCGGCACTCTGCCTCCTTCTCCGCCTGCGCCGGCGCTCTCGAGCAGCCAGCAGCATCCTCCTTCTCCGCCTCGCCAGCAAGGGCGGAAGAGACCCGCCGCCGCCCCGGCTGCTCCGGCACGTCGTACTCCTTCTCCTCCGCCTCGTAAGCAAGCACGAAAGAAGACAGACGCCGCAGCCGCTCCGTCTGCTCCGGCGTCTAGTAGCACAACCAGTGGCGGGAGGCAATACAAATACGGTCCATCATCTCTCAAGCCTCTAGAGAAGTTACCGTACCGTCGATGTCTTCGGAGTCAAAGTCGAGCATGTTGGTTAAATCATCGACAGTGGCTACGAAGTGGGTGGTGGGTGGGCTTCAAATTTCCTCGTCGTCCGCATCCCAACCTTGCTGACCATAGTCCGGCCAGGGCTCTCCTGATAAAGAGAGAGACTGTAATGAATTCAGAATGTCGCCAAAGGGCGAGTGCTGAAAGATGTCCACGGCGGCGAACTCCATGATCGGCGCCCAATCGGGTTCGATCGGCAGGTGTGCGGAAGGCTCGGAGTCCGGAAAGGAGTCCGGCACCTTGGAGTCACGAGTTTCGCGAGGGACAAGGCTGGTGTTCGGCTCGATCGCAGTAGAGATTGCAGCCTCCGAGGCGGTGTCCAGCCACCCGTCCTCGATTGGCGCAGCCGGCTCCGCGTTAAGGGTCAGAGCGGACACTGGACGGCCTCCTGGGCATTGTCCGGCGGCAGAGCTAGATCATGCCCATCGTGAGAGTGAGGCGCGCTTGGCTGTGGCTCGAACCCGTCGAACAACAAGTCTCCGCGGATGTCGGTCGTGTAGTTCAAACTTCCAAACCTGACCTGATGGCCAGGGGCGTAGCTTTCGATCCGCTCCAGATGGCCAAGCGGATTGGCCCGCAGTGCAAAGCCGCCGAATACGAAGATCCGTCCGGGGAGAAAAGTCTCACCCTGGACCGCATCGTTGTTGATGATCGGAGGAGCCATTGGGCCTAAAGGCGACGACATAGAGGAAATCTCAATGAAAGCACCAATGATGGTGTCAAAACCGTCGGATCTCAGGTAGGGGGTCCCGAACTGTGCGTCTAGGCGGATGGTAACAGGAGACAAGGGACACGATGTTTTTACCCAGGTTCGGGCCCTCTCGATGGAGGTAAAACCCTACTCCTACTTGATTAATATTGATGATATGGGTAGTACAAGAGTAGATCTACCACGAGATCAGAGAGGCTAAACCCTAGAAGCTAGCCTATGGTATGATTGTTGTTCGTCCTACGGACTAAAACCCTCCGGTTTATATAGACACCGGAGAGGGCTAGGGTTACACAGAGTCGGTTACAATGGGAGGAGATATACATATCTGTATGGCCAAGCTTGCATTCCATGCCAAGGAAAGTCCCATCAGGACACGGGACCAAGTCTTCAATCTTGTATCTTCATAGTCCAGGAGTCCGGCCAAAGGTCATAGTCCGGCAATCCGGACACCCCCTAATCCAGGACTCCCTCACGGGGCATCCCCAAGCTTAGGCTTTTGGCTATCCTTGAATATCTTGGGGTTCCATGGGCATCCCCAAGCTTAGGCTCTTGCCACTCCTTATTCCATAGTCCATAAAAGCTTTACCCAAAACTTGAAAACTTCACAACACAAAACTCAACAGGAAATCTTATAAGCTTCGTTATTGAAACAAACAAAACCACCACATAAGGTACTGTAATGAACTCATTCTTTATTTATTTTGTTGTTAAACCTACTGTATTCCAAGTTCTCTATGGTTCATACCCTTACATACTAGCCATAGATGCATCAAAATAAGCAAACAACACACGAAAAACAGAATCTGTCAGAAACAGAACAGTCTGTAGCAATCTGTAACTAACGCAAACTTATAGAACTCTACAAATCCTAACAAAATAGGACTTACTGGAAAATTTGTTTATTGATCATCAGCAAAAAGAATCAATGCAAAAGCACGTTTCTGTGATTTATTGATTGTTTTCTCGTGAGCGCAAAGTTTCTGTTTTTCAGCAGAATCAAATCAACTATCATCATAGGTTATCCTATAGGTTCTACTTGGCACAAACACTAATTAAAAGATAAAAACACATCTAAACAGAAAGTAGATGCAAAATTTATTACTAAACAGGAACAAAAACAAAAAACACGAAGAAAATTGGGTTGCCTCCCAACTAGCGCTATCGTTTAACGCCCCTAGCTAGGCATAAAAGTGAAGATAGATCTAAGTAGTGCCATCTTTGGCACTTGATTCATAGGTAGCTCGCATGATAGATTCATAAGGTAATTTGACTTTATTTCTTGGAAAGTGCTCCATGCCTTTCTTTAATGTAAATTGGAATCTAATATTCCCTTCCTTCATATCAATAATCGCACCAATCATTCTAAGGAAAGGTCTACCAAGAATAATAGGGCAAGAAAGATTGCAATCTATATCAAGAACGATAAAATCAACGGGCACCAAATTTCTATTTGCAACAATAAGGAAATCATTGATCCTTCCCATTGGCTTTTTAATAGTGGAATCCGCAAGGTGCAAATTTAAAGAGCAATCATCAAGATCATGGAAACCTAGAATATCACATAAAGTTTTCGGAATCGTGGAAACACTAGCACCCAAATCACACAAAGCAAAACACTCATGATCTTTAATTTTAACCTTTATAGTAGGTTCCCACTCATCATTAAGTTTTCTAGGTATAGAAACTTCCAAATTAAGTTTTTCATCAAAAGATTGCATCAAGGCATCAACAATATGTTTGGTAAAAGCTTTATTTTGACTATAAGCATGTGGAGAATTAATAACATATTGCAATAAGGAAATAGAACCTTCTAAAGAACAATTATCATAATCAAATTCCTTGAATCCGAGATAGTGGGTTCAATGCTATTTAAAGTCATGACCTCTCCAATCCCACTTTTACCAAATTTAGCATCAAGATCTAAAAACTCCGAAATCTTGGGACGCCTTCTAAATAAAGTTGACTCATCTCCAGTCCCATTATTATCAAGATTCATATGGAAAAATAAAGATCTAATAGGGCACACATCAATAACTTTAAGATCTTCATCATTATTTTCATCTAACTTTTCTGGTTTGGCAGCCATCTTATTAACTAAGGTGGCTTGCTTATCAGAAATTTTGGCTATAGCATTTTCAAGCCGGGTAATTTGAGCATTCACACAATAAAATTCTTTGTCCATATCATCAAGCTCCTTATTCATAAAACTCAAAAACCCTTTTTGTTCTTTAAGCTCTTTTCTGAAGAAATTATTATGCTCAAATTGCAAATTCATAAAGCTTCTAATATTCAATTCAATCTCATCCATCCTTCTAAGAAGGAGGTCGGTACTCTTAGGCAAAGCCATAAGGACAAATAGGCACACAAGCAAACAAAAAAAGGCAACGAAAAAAAGAGAGGAGGTTGGGAAAGAGAGGGAGAATAAAACGGCAAGGGTGAAGTGGGGGAGAGGAAAACGAGAGGCAAATGGCAAATAATGTAAATGCGAGGGAGATGAGTTTGTGATGGGTACTTGGTATGTCTTTACTTGAGCGAAGACCTCCCCAGCAACGGCGCCAGAAATCCTTCTTGCTACGTCTTGAGCTTGCGTTGGTTTTCTTTGAAGAGGAAAGGGTGATGCAGCAATAGTAGCATAAGTATTTCCCTCAGTTTTTGAGAACCAAGGTATCAATCCAGTAGGAGGCTCCTCAAAAGTCCCACGCACCTACACAAACAAACAAAGAACTCACAACCAACACAATAAAGGGTTGTCAATCCCTTCACGGCCACTTGCGAAAGTGAGATCTAATAGAGATAGTATGATAAGATAAATATATTTTATGATGTAGATGCAGAAAGTAAAGATGCAAATAAAAGTAGATTGGAAGGAAATATGATAAGAGATAGTCCCGGGGGCCATAGGTTTCACTAGAGGCTTCTTTCAAGATAGCATAAGTTATATGGTGGGTGAACAAATTACTGTCGAGCAATTGATAGAAAAGAGAATAGTTATGAGATTATCTAGGCATGATCATGTATATAGGCATCATGTCCGCAACAAGTAGACCGACTCCTTCCTGCATCTACTACTATTACTCCACACATCGACCGACTCCTGCCTGCATCTAGAGTATTAAGTTCATAAAGAATAGAGTAACGCATTAAGCAAGATGACATGATGTAGAGGGACAAATTCATGCAATATGATATAAACCCCATCATTTTATCCTTGATGGCAACAATACAATACGTGTGTTGCAACCCTTTCTGTCACTGGGTAAGAACACCGCAAGATTGAACCCAAAGCTAAGCACTTCTCCCATGGCAAGGAAGATCAATCTAGTAGGCCAAACCAACCTGATAATTCGAAGAGACTTGCAAAGATAACTCAATCATACATAAAAGAATTCAGAGAAGATTCAAATATTATTCATAGATAAACTTGATCATAAACCCACAATTCATCAGATCTCGACAAACACACCGCAAAAAGAGTTTACATCTAATAGATCTCCACAAGAGAGGGGGAGAACATTTTATTGAGATCCAAAAAGAGAGAAGAAGCCCTCTAGCTAATAACTATGGACCTGAAGGTCTGTGGTAAACTAGTCACAACTCATCGGAAGGGCTATGGTGTTGATGTAGAAGCCCTCCGTGGTGGATTCCCCCTCCGGCAGAACGCCGGCGACAGCTCCAAGATGGGATCTCGCGGATACAGAAGGTTACGGTGGCGGAAATATTTCTTCGGTGGCTCCCTAGATGTTTTCGGGGTATGTAGGCTTATATAGGAGGAAGAAGTACGTCGGTGGCCACCCAAGGGGCCCACGAGACAGGGGGCGCGCCCTATAGGGGGGGCGCCCTACCCTATCGTGGACGCCTCGGCTGCTTCTTGACTTGCACTCCAAGTCCCCTGGATCACGTTCGTTCCAAAAATCATGGTTCCGAAGGTTTCATTCCATTTGGACTCCATTTGATATTCCTTTTCTTCGAAATACTGAAATAGGCAAAAAAACAGCAATACGGGTTGGGCCTCCGGTTAGTAGGTTAGTCCCAAAAATGATAATAATGTGTAAAATAAAGCCCATAAACATCCAAAATAGGTAATATCATAGCATGAAACAATCAAAAATTATAGATATGTTGGAGACGTATCATAAAGCATGCCGCACTGAACCAGGGAGTAATCATCAACACGCGACTGCCAGGCGTTCATAATGTCTGGATTCGCCCGGACGGGTGATTCACCTAGCGGTGCTTCAAGGACATATGCTTTCTTGGCAGCTATGAGGATGATCCTCAAGTTCCTACCATCGTATAGTTGCTACCATCGTATTTCATCTTGGTTTTCTCTAGGAACGCGTTGAAGTTGAGGTTGACATTAGCGTGGGCCATTTGATCTACAAGACATATTGTAAAGATTTTAGACTAAGTTCATGATAATTAAGTTCATATAATCAAATTATTAATGAACTCCCACTCAGACAGACATCCCTCCAGTCATCTAAGTGATACACGATCCGAGTCAACTAGGCCGTGTCCGATCATCACGTGAGACGGACTAGTCATCATCGGTGAACATCTTCATGTTGATCGTATCTGCTATACGACTCATGTTCGACCTTTCGGTCTCTTGTGTTCCGAGGCCATGTCTGTACATGCTAGGCTCGTCAAGTCAACCTAAGTGTATTGCGTGTGTAAATCTGGCTTACACCCGTTGTATGCAAACGTTAGAACCTATCACACCCGATCATCACGTGGTGCTTCGGAACAACGAACCTTCGCAACGGTGCACAGTTAGGGGGAACACTTTCTTGAAATTTAAGCGAGGGGTCATCTTATTTATGCTACTATCGTTCTAAGCAAATAAGATGCAAAACATGATAAACATCACATGCAATCAAATAGTGACAAGATATGGCCAGTATCATCTTGCTCCTTTTGATCTCCATCTTCAGGGCGCCATGATCATCATCGTCACCGGCAAGACACCATGACCTCCATCATCATGATGTCCATCATCGTGTCTTCATGAAGTTGTTTCTCCAACTATTACTTCTACTACTATGGCTAATGGTTTAGCAATAATGTAAAGTAATTACATGGCGTTATTCAATGACACACAGGTCATACAATAAATTAGGACAACTCCAATGGCTCCTACCGGTTGTCATACTAATCGACATGCAAGTCGTGATTCCTATGATAAGAACATGATCAATCTCATACATCACATATATTTCATTCATCACACCCTTTGGCCATATCACATCACAAGGCACATGCTGCAAGAACAAGTTAGACGTAGTTGTTGTAAATTTTTACGTGGCTGCTATAGGTTTCTAGCAAGAACGTTTGACGGTGTCCTGGACTAGGGGGTACTCACCACGTCGTCTCCCGATCAGTTGGATTGGGCCGAGGATCCCCATGGCCGTATACTCATGGGCCAGTCCGGACAGTTGTCGCATACAAGGAAGATTCCACAAGAATTGGCGATCAAGACAAGGACTCCTCCCCCACCGGCGTATTCGGCTAGGACTCTTGTTACCCTAGGCCTCTGGTGCATTATATAAACCGGGGCCAGGCTAGTCGATAGATATACAACAACAATCATACCATAGGCTGGCTTCTAGGGCTTAGCCTCTCTGATCTCGTGGTAGATCAACTCTTGTACTACCCATATCATCAATATTAATCAAGCAGGAGTAGGGTTTTACCTCCATCGAGAGGGCCCGAACCTGGGTAAACATTATGTCCCTTGCCTCCTGTTACCATTGATCCTAAGACGCACTGCTTGGGACCCCCTACCCGAGATCCGCCGGTTTTGACACCGACAACGTTTCTTACCTATGCCAAAACCACAACATGATATGCCAATTGCTATTTACCCTTCATAAGGACCCTTTTCTTCGAATCCGATCCGACTAAAGTGGGAGAGACAGACACCCGCTAGCCACCTTATGCAACTAGTGCATGTCAGTCGGTGGAACCTGTCTCACATAAGCGTACGTCTAAGGTCGGTCCGGGCCGCTTCATCCCACGATGCCGCCGAATCAAGATAAGACTAGTAACGGCAAGTAAATTGACAAAATCGACGCCCACAACAACTTGTGTTCTACTCGTGCATAGAAACTACGCATAGACCTAGCTCATGATGCCATTGTTGGGGATCGTTGCAGAAATTAAAATTTTCTACGCATCACCAAGATCAATCTATGGAGTTTACTAGCAACGAGAGGGGAGTGCATCTTCATACCTTTGAAGATCGCGATGCGGAAGCGTTGCAAGAACGCGGTCGGTGTAGTCGTACACGCAGCGATTCAGATCGCGACTGAATCTGATCTTAGCACTGAACAACGGTGCCTCCGTGTTCAACACACGTGCAGCCTGGTGACGTCTCCCGCGCCTTGATCTAGAAAGGGAGAGGGAGAGGTTGGGGAAGACTCTGTCCAGTAGCAGCACGACGGCATGGTGGTGGTGGAGGAGTGTGGCAGTCCAGCAGGGCTTCGCCAAGCACTATGAGAGGCGAGGAGGGAGAGGGGTAGTGTTGCGCCAAGAGAGAGGGAGACTCGTGTCTCTGGCAGCCCCAAAACCCCCACTATATATAGGGGAAGGGGAGGGGGCGCCGGCCCCCTAGATCCATCTAGAGGGGGCGGCCCCTCGGGGGGGCAGCGGCCCCCTTACTGTTTCCAACTAGGGGGGCACCACCCCCGACGGGGGGGGGGAGGGGGGCAGCGGCCCCATAGGGTTTCCAATCCTAGGTTCCTTGGGCCCTTGGGGGGCGCACCAGCCCACTAAGGAGCTGGTTCCCACCCAACTACAGCCCATTAGGTCCTTCGGGGCAGGTAGACCCCTGGAAGCCCTTCGGTGGTCCCGATACAATACCAATAAACCCCGAAACCTTTCCGGTGACTGAAACTGGACTTCCCATATATAAATCTTCATCGCCGGACCATTCCGGAACTCCCGTCCGGGGTCTCATCTGGGACTCCGAACAACATTCGGTAACCACGTACATTTATTCCCCATAACCCTAGTGTCATCGAACCTTAAGTGTGTAGACCCTACGGGTTCGGGAACTATGCAGACATGACCGAGACATCTCTCCGGCCAATAACCAACAGCGGGATCTGGATACCCATGTTGACTCCCACATGTTCCACGATGATCTCATCGGATGAACCACGATGTCAAGGATTCAATCAATCCCGTATACAATTCCTTTGTCAATCGGCACGTTACTTGCCCGATATTCGATCGTCCGTATCCCAATACCTCATTCAATCTCGTTACCGGTAAGTCACTTTACTCGTTATGTAATGCATGATCCTGTGACCAACTACTTAGTCACATTGAGCTAATTATGATGATGCATTACTGAGTGGGCCCAGAGATACCTCTCCGTCATACGAAGTGAGAAATCCCAGTCTCAATTCGTGCCAACACAACAAACACTTTCGGAGATACCTGTAGTGCACCTTTATAGCCACCCAGTTACGTTGTGACGTTTGGTACACCCAAAGCATTCCTACGGTATCCGGAAGTTGCACGATCTCATGGTCTAAGGAAATGATACTTGACATTAGAAAAGCTCTAGCAGACGAACTACACGATCTTGTGCTATGCTTAGGATTGGGTCTTGTCCATCACATCATTCTCCTAATGATGTGATCCCGTTATCAATGACATCCAATGTCCATGGTCAGGAAACCGTAACCATCTATGGACCAACGAGCTAGTCAACTAGAGGCTCACTAGGGACATGTTGTGGTCTATGTATTCACACATGTATTACGATTTCCAGATAACACAATTATAGCATGAACAATAGACAATTATCATGAACAAGGAAATATAATAATAACCATTTTATTATTGCTTCTAGGGCATATTTCCAACATCCAGTGGTGGTTCCGGCTCAAGCTCTGGAGCTGATGTTTGGCCTTGGTGCGTGTACACTGCTTCCGGCAAGACAAGGTATGGACGTGCAGTTAAATCAAACAAAGAAGGTGCAGGCAGGGTGATAATCTCATTGTGTTTCTTATTAAATATAAGGTTATACAGAAGCATCTTATCATCGTTGTCCACAATAAACTCATGCGCTACCATGCTCCTGAAATCTAAGAGGGTAAGAGGCATAGATGTCTCCTCTTCCTCCTCATGTCTAATACGTATCTCAAAATATTTAGCAAGGCGTGCAGCATAGATACCTCCAAAGATGGGGCCCTTTGTATGGTTTAGACTTAACCATTTAGCAATAACGGCACCCATACTAAAAGTGTTATCACTAAATAAAGCATGGAATAGAATAATAATATCAGGAACATTAAAGTTTCCACTATTTCCACGAGCAATTAAGCATCGACTAGCACATAAGGCAAAGTAGCATAAGACAGGAAAGTGTATGCTAGTGATTCTTGCATCGGAACCCTTCTTCGGTTCCCCTACAGTAAGAGTATCAATGAAACCAACCACATCTTTACGATGTGGTTCATCTAACCTACCCTCAAAGGGTATTCTACATACAGCGCAAAAATTGCGTAATGACATTTCCCTAACCTCATCATATAAATGAAAAGACACCGAAGGAGGTGATTTCTTAGGATGATAATAAAAGTTTTGCACGAAAGTATTGGTAAGCAAGAGATACTGTTTGATCCGGTCGTGGAGGAAGTCGATGAGGCCCGTATTTTCAGCCAAAGAATAAAAGTCTTCATCAATCCCGACTGCTCTCAAGAAATTATCACATGGCCACTCACAAGGCCTTACTTCCGCTATGCGAGGAATATTAAACTTGGCCTTTTCTTTGTCCTTGGCTTGCTTATCCTGGGAGGCTTGGCTGGAAGAGCCCCTCAAAAGCCACCTCTTCATTTTCTGAAAATTCTGAAATTTTTAGTAACTGCAAAACAAAAGTAAATAAAACTAAACAAGATTGATAGCAACTACTCCTACAAGTGCCTAGAGCCTATATCATGCATTAGAATTACTTGGGACCTCATAAATTTAATATGCAAGCTCAAGAACAGGGTCACCAAGGCAGCAAGGATTTGCAATGAATAAAGCACTAGAACAAAAACTAATTGGATCAATGGAGGAGTCACATACCAAGCAACAATCTCCCAAAGCAGTTTTGTGAATTGAGCTTTGAGCAAAGAGATCGAAAATCACAGCAAAATGAGCTAGAACTCGTGCTTGAGCTGGATGGGGATGTTTTTGGGAGTAAGAAGAAGTGTGTGGGTGTAGGAATAAGTGTAGGGGGTCCACCGTGGGCCCAAGAGACAGGGGCACGCCCTATAGGGGGGCGCCCTCCACCCTCGTGGCCAGGGCAGACCCCCTTGCAGTGTTTTTAGTGCCTAAAATCTTTAAATAATACATAAAAATTCATACTAAATTTGCAGGGCATTTGGAGCACTTTTATTTTTGGGATATTTTTTTATTGCATGGATAATTCAGAAAATAGACAGAATATTCTATTTCTACTTTATTTATTCTAAGTAACAGAAAGTAAAGAGAGGGTATAGAGGGTTGTGCCTTCTAGTTTCATCCATCTCATGATCATCAAAACGAATCCACTAACAAGGTTGATCAAGTCTTGTTAACAAACTCATTCTGAATCACACAAAACCGGAGAAATTTCAAAGTGACACTAGGTTACCTCAACGGGGATATGAACATCCCCAATAATAAGAATATCATACTTTTATTTGCAGTAGGAAGAGGAAATTCAAAACCTCCAAATATAATTAATGGAATTTGCCCAATAGAATTTATGCTATGAACTTAAGGTTGTTTCCTCGGAAAATGTACCGTATGCTCGTTTCCATTAACATGAAAGGTGACATTGTCTTTGTTGCAATCAATAACAGCACCTGCAGTATTTAAAAAGGGTCTACCAAGGATAATCAACATAATGTCGTCCTTAGGGATATCAAGAATGACAAAGTCTGTTAAGATAGTAATGTTCGCAACAACAACAGGCACGTCCTCACAATTGCCGACAGGTATAGCAGTTGATTTGTTAGCCAATTGCAAAGATATCTCAGTACGTGTCAACTTGCACTACAAGAAATATGTCAACTTGTGACCTTCTGTCAGTCACCCTGGAAGAATTGGTCATAGATCTATGACCATTTCAGACCAATTGGTCAAAAGCTGTTCGGGGGGCTCCAAACCCTAAACCATTGTGACCATTTTGGTCAGAAAGGTCGTAATTTCCTTACACGAAATGGTCATAAAGCAAACAGCGCTAGTCCGCTGCCTTATTTCTAGTTGTTAACGACCAATATAGATGGTCATAGCCTTGTAAATTGTGGTGGGTTGCGATGACTAGGCGCCATCTCATCAGTTTTGCCTATGTGTCATGTCCATGTGGCAGTTTTTGCCCTAGGTTGTGAAGCAACCTATATTTCTGCAATTCCCAAAATTCCCAAACAAATCTCATAAATTCTTTGGGTCATATCTTCGTCAAATATGTAAAAACCTTCCTTTCCTAGTTCAAAAATAATTCAAAAATATTCATTTTCCTATTCTGTTCAGAACAACAGTTTGTGAAGGAAGTACCACTTGGGCATGTCCAAATAGTATCCATTTTCTATAGTGCTTTCCTATGCCCAAATAACCATCCTACACCAAATGCCAGCTCAATCCATTCATTATTTTGAGCCGAGCTTCAACATTCGTATTTATGTCCAGTGTGGTGGTTTGCAAAGCAAGTACCACCTAGGCTCCTCCTTTTGAGCTGAAAATTTGTGAAGACGGTCTTCTTAGTAACTGATCATCCTCAGCCAAAACTCACGGCCATTAGCCATGTACATTTCCCGTACCGCTAATCAAACACTTGGCTGCTTATTCATGTTTAAGCATCGATCGGTCTCCTCGTGAGAATCTTATGTTGTGATTTTCTTCCTAGCACCTACCTGGGGAGTTCCCAAACCACTAGACATGCCTAGGCCGCCCAGAACACATGGCAATGCCACGGTCACGCGGTGACCACGCGGCAGGCATGCGAGCTTACACGCTCTAGAGTTGGGGCCCTCGGCCACCGTCGAAACCTCGATGTCTCTCCATCAAACCATGTATTTCTGATTAAATAGGTACTTATGTAACTAGAAATGATTTTTGGAAAAAATAAATAGCAAACTATGAGGCAGCTGCAGTTCATATTTGACCCGCTTCCAACTGAATCGGCGGAAATTTGTCTTTTTCACGAGAGGTGGATCAAAACTTTTTACACCCAACCATTTGGTCAATTGTGCATGAAATATGTCCTAGTATTTTAGAAAAATGATTTGGTCCAATTTTGCAACAATTATTTGGTAGTGCCTTCACAAAAAAAAAACCTCCTTTCGGGCACTCGAAAAATGAAAAATGGTTTTTTCGTCCAAAAAAAATGAAAACTTCCTTAGGCAACATTGTTTGCCATTCCAATATGCACCCTTGTGCACAATATGAGATCATTTGAACAAACTATGCCACGAATGTGGTCATAAGTTTGATCATTTGCCTTGAAAGCCATGAATCTTGAGAGATGATAGCTCATTTCTGAGAACACTTTTTTAAAATAATTGCCGTATTACAAGTTTGTTATTTTTCCTGGGAACTTGGCCACATATAATGACACAATGTGAAGGTTTCCCATTTTTTTGATTTTTTTGGAATTTTTTATGCCCGTTTCAAAATGCGGTCAAAACGGCGGGAATGACCGTTCCTAGCTAGTTGTTGAATCTTGGAATTTTTTTGGTGTTTCTCTGGTTAAATAGATACTTATGTACCTAGAAATGATTTTTGGAAAAAATAAATAGCAAACTATGAGGCAGCTGCAGTTCAAATTTGACCCGCTTCCAACTGAATCGGCGGAAATTTGTCTTTTTCACAAGAGGTGGATCAAAACTTTTTACACCCAACCATTTGGTCAATTGTGCATTAAATATGTCCTAGTATTTTAGAAAAATTATTTGGTCCAATTTTGCAACAATTATTTGGTAGTTCCTTCACAAAAAAACCTCCTTTCGGGCACTTGGAAAATGAAAAATGGTTTTTTCGTCCAAAGAAAATGAAAACTTCCTTAGGCAACATTGTTTGCCATTCTAATATGCACCCTTGTGCACAATATGAGATCATTTGAACAAACTATGCCATGAATGTGGCCATAAGATTGATCATTTGCCTTGAAAGCCATGAATCTTGAGAGATGATAGCTCATTTCTGAGAACACTTTTTTGAAATAATTGCCGTATTACAAGTTTGTTATTTTTCCTGGGAACTTAGCCACATATAATGACACAATGTGAAGGTTTCCCAATTTTTTGATTATTTTGAATTTTTTATTCCCGTTTCAAAATGCGGTCAAAACGGCGGGAATGACCGTTCCTAGCTAGTTGTTGAATCTTGGAATTTATTTGGTGTTTCTCTAATTAAATAGATACTTCTGTACCTAGAAATGATTTTTGGAAAAAATAAATAGCAAACTATGAGGCAGCTGCAGTTCAAATTTGACCCGCTTCCAACTGAATCGGCGGAAAATTGTCTTTTTCACGAGAGGTGGATCAAAACTTTTTACACCCAACCATTTGGTCAATTGTGCATTAAATATGTCCTAGTATTTTATAAAAATGATTTGGTCCAATTTTGCAACAATTATTTGGTAGTTCCTTCACAAAAAAACCTCCTTTCGGGCACTCGGAAAATGAAAAATGGTTTTTTCGTCCAAAGAAAATGAAAACTTCCTTAGGCAAAATTGTTTGCCATTCTAATATGCACCCTTGTGCACAATATGAGATCATTTGAACAAACTATGCCATGAATGTGGCCATAAGATTGATCATTTGGCTTGAAAGCCATTGATCTCCACACGTGATAGCTCGTTTCTGAGAACACTTTTTTAAAATAATTGCCGTATTACAAGTTTGTTATTTTTCCTGGGAACTTGGCCACATATAATGACACAATGCGAAGGTTTCCCAATTTTTTGATTTTTTTTGAATTTTTTATGCCCATTTCAAAATGCGGTCAAAACGGCGGGAATGACCGTTCCTAGCTAGTTGTTGAATCTTGGAATTTTTTTGGTGTTTCTCTGATTAAATAGGTACTTATGTACCTAGAAATGATTTTTGGAAAAAATAAATAGCAAACTATGAGGCAGCTGCAGTTCAAATTTGACCCGCTTCCAACTGAATCGGCGGAAATTTGTCTTTTTCACGAGAGGTGGATCAAAACTTTTTACACCCAACCATTTGGTCAATTGTGCATGAAATATGTCCTAGTATTTTAGAAAAATGATTTGGTCCAATTTTGCAACAATTATTTGGTAGTGCCTTCACAAAAAAAAACCTCCTTTCGGGCACTCGAAAAATGAAAAATGGTTTTTTCGTCCAAAAAAAATGAAAACTTCCTTAGGCAACATTGTTTTCCATTCCAATATGCACCCTTGTGCACAATATGAGATCATTTGAACAAACTATGCCACGAATGTGGTCATAAGTTTGATCATTTGCCTTGAAAGCCATGAATCTTGAGAGATGATAGCTCATTTCTGAGAACACTTTTTTAAAATAATTGCCGTATTACAAGTTTGTTATTTTTCCTGGGAACTTGGCCACATATAATGACACAATGTGAAGGTTTCCCATTTTTTTGATTTTTTTGGAATTTTTTATGCCCGTTTCAAAATGCGGTCAAAACGGCGGGAATGACCGTTCCTAGCTAGTTGTTGAATCTTGGAATTTTTTTGGTGTTTCTCTGATTAAATAGATACTTATGTACCTAGAAATGATTTTTGGAAAAAATAAATAGCAAACTATGAGGCAGCTGCAGTTCAAATTTGACCCGCTTCCAACTGAATCGGCGGAAATTTGTCTTTTTCACAAGAGGTGGATCAAAACTTTTTACACCCAACCATTTGGTCAATTGTGCATTAAATATGTCCTAGTATTTTAGAAAAATTATTTGGTCCAATTTTGCAACAATTATTTGGTAGTTCCTTCACAAAAAAACCTCCTTTCGGGCACTTGGAAAATGAAAAATGGTTTTTTCGTCCAAAGAAAATGAAAACTTCCTTAGGCAACATTGTTTGCCATTCTAATATGCACCCTTGTGCACAATATGAGATCATTTGAACAAACTATGCCATGAATGTGGCCATAAGATTGATCATTTGCCTTGAAAGCCATGAATCTTGAGAGATGATAGCTCATTTCTGAGAACACTTTTTTGAAATAATTGCCGTATTACAAGTTTGTTATTTTTCCTGGGAACTTAGCCACATATAATGACACAATGTGAAGGTTTCCCAATTTTTTGATTTTTTTGAATTTTTTATTCCCGTTTCAAAATGCGGTCAAAACGGCGGGAATGACCGTTCCTAGCTAGTTGTTGAATCTTGGAATTTATTTGGTGTTTCTCTGATTAAATAGATACTTCTGTACCTAGAAATGATTTTTGGAAAAAATAAATAGCAAACTATGAGGCAGCTGCAGTTCAAATTTGACCCGCTTCCAACTGAATCGGCGGAAAATTGTCTTTTTCACGAGAGGTGGATCAAAACTTTTTACACCCAACCATTTGGTCAATTGTGCATTAAATATGTCCTAGTATTTTATAAAAATGATTTGGTCCAATTTTGCAACAATTATTTGGTAGTTCCTTCACAAAAAAACCTCCTTTCGGGCACTCGGAAAATGAAAAATGGTTTTTTCGTCCAAAGAAAATGAAAACTTCCTTAGGCAAAATTGTTTGCCATTCTAATATGCACCCTTGTGCACAATATGAGATCATTTGAACAAACTATGCCATGAATGTGGCCATAAGATTGATCATTTGGCTTGAAAGCCATTGATCTCCACACGTGATAGCTCGTTTCTGAGAACACTTTTTTAAAATAATTGCCGTATTACAAGTTTGTTATTTTTCCTGGGAACTTGGCCACATATAATGACACAATGCGAAGGTTTCCCAATTTTTTGATTTTTTTTGAATTTTTTATGCCCATTTCAAAATGCGGTCAAAACGGCGGGAATGACCGTTCCTAGCTAGTTGTTGAATCTTGGAATTTTTTTGGTGTTTCTCTGATTAAATAGGTACTTATGTACCTAGAAATGATTTTTGGAAAAAATAAATAGCAAACTATGAGGCAGCTGCAGTTCAAATTTGACCCGCTTCCAACTGAATCGGCGGAAATTTGTCTTTTTCACGAGAGGTGGATCAAAACTTTTTACACCCAACCATTTGGTCAATTGTGCATGAAATATGTCCTAGTATTTTAGAAAAATGATTTGGTCCAATTTTGCAACAATTATTTGGTAGTGCCTTCACAAAAAAA
>NC_057813.1:756195454-756235658 GCF_018294505.1 Triticum aestivum | reverse complement strand
CTGAATCGGCGGAAATTTGTCTTTTTCACAAGAGGTGGATCAAAACTTTTTACACCCAACCATTTGGTCAATTGTGCATTAAATATGTCCTAGTATTTTAGAAAAATGATTTGGTCCAATTTTGCAACAATTATTTGGTAGTTCCTTCACAAAAAAACCTCCTTTCGGGCACTTGGAAAATGAAAAATGGTTTTTTCGTCCAAAGAAAATGAAAACTTCCTTAGGCAACATTGTTTGCCATTCTAATATGCACCCTTGTGCACAATATGAGATCATTTGAACAAACTATGCCATGAATGTGGCCATAAGATTGATCATTTGCCTTGAAAGCCATGAATCTTGAGAGATGATAGCTCATTTCTGAGAACACTTTTTTGAAATAATTGCCGTATTACAAGTTTGTTATTTTTCCTGGGAACTTAGCCACATATAATGACACAATGTGAAGGTTTCCCAATTTTTTGATTTTTTTGAATTTTTTATTCCCGTTTCAAAATGCGGTCAAAACGGCGGGAATGACCGTTCCTAGCTAGTTGTTGAATCTTGGAATTTTTTTGGTGTTTCTCTGATTAAATAGATACTTATGTACCTAGAAATGATTTTTGGAAAAAATAAATAGCAAACAATGAGGCAGCTGCAGTTCAAATTTGACCCGCTTCCAACTGAATCGGCGGAAAATTGTCTTTTTCACGAGAGGTGGATCAAAACTTTTTACACCCAACCATTTGGTCAATTGTGCATTAAATATGTCCTAGTATTTTATAAAAATGATTTGGTCCAATTTTGCAACAATTATTTGGTAGTTCCTTCACAAAAAAACCTCCTTTCGGGCACTTGGAAAATGAAAAATGGTTTTTTCGTCCAAAGAAAATGAAAACTTCCTTAGGCAAAATTGTTTGCCATTCTAATATGCACCCTTGTGCACAATATGAGATCATTTGAACAAACTATGCCATGAATGTGGCCATAAGATTGATCATTTGGCTTGAAAGCCATTGATCTCCACACGTGATAGCTCGTTTCTGAGAAGACTTTTTTAAAATAATTGCCGTATTACAAGTTTGTTATTTTTCCTGGGAACTTGGCCACATATAATGACACAATGCGAAGGTTTCCCAATTTTTTGATTTTTTTTGAATTTTTTATGCACATTTCAAAATGCGGTCAAAACGGCGGGAATGACCGTTCCTAGCTAGTTGTTGAATCTTGGAATTTTTTTGGTGTGTCTCTGATTAAATAGGTACTTATGTACCTAGAAATGATTTTTGGAAAAAATAAATAGCAAACTATGAGGCAGCTGCAGTTCAAATTTGACCCGCTTCCAACTGAATCGGCGGAAATTTGTCTTTTTCACGAGAGGTGGATCAAAACTTTTTACACCCAACCATTTGGTCAATTGTGCATGAAATATGTCCTAGTATTTTAGAAAAATGATTTGGTCCAATTTTGCAACAATTATTTGGTAGTGCCTTCACAAAAAAACCTCCTTTCGGGCACTCAAAAAATGAAAAATGGTTTTTTCGTCCAAAAAAAATGAAAACTTCCTTAGGCAACATTGTTTGCCATTCCAATATGCACCCTTGTGCACAATATGAGATCATTTGAACAAACTATGCCACGAATGTGGTCATAAGTTTGATCATTTGCCTTGAAAGCCATGAATCTTGAGAGATGATAGCTCATTTCTGAGAACACTTTTTTAAAATAATTGCCGTATTACAAGTTTGTTATTTTTCCTGGGAACTTGGCCACATATAATGACACAATGTGAAGGTTTCCCAATTTTGATTTTTTTGGAATTTTTTATGCCCGTTTCAAAATGCGGTCAAAACGGCGGGAATGACCGTTCCTAGCTAGTTGTTGAATCTTGGAATTTTTTTGGTGTTTCTCTGGTTAAATAGATACTTATGTACCTAGAAATGATTTTTGGAAAAAATAAATAGCAAACTATGAGGCAGCTGCAGTTCAAATTTGACCCGCTTCCAACTGAATCGGCGGAAATTTGTCTTTTTCACAAGAGGTGGATCAAAACTTTTTACACCCAACCATTTGGTCAATTGTGCATTAAATATGTCCTAGTATTTTAGAAAAATGATTTGGTCCAATTTTGCAACAATTATTTGGTAGTTCCTTCACAAAAAAACCTCCTTTCGGGCACTTGGAAAATGAAAAATGGTTTTTTCGTCCAAAGAAAATGAAAACTTCCTTAGGCAACATTGTTTGCCATTCTAATATGCACCCTTGTGCACAATATGAGATCATTTGAACAAACTATGCCATGAATGTGGCCATAAGATTGATCATTTGCCTTGAAAGCCATGAATCTTGAGAGATGATAGCTCATTTCTGAGAACACTTTTTTGAAATAATTGCCATATTACAAGTTTGTTATTTTTCCTGGGAACTTAGCCACATATAATGACACAATGTGAAGGTTTCCCAATTTTTTGATTTTTTTGAATTTTTTATTCCCGTTTCAAAATGCGGTCAAAACGGCGGGAATGACCGTTCCTAGCTAGTTGTTGAATCTTGGAATTTTTTTGGTGTTTCTCTGATTAAATAGATACTTATGTACCTAGAAATGATTTTTGGAAAAAATAAATAGCAAACAATGAGGCAGCTGCAGTTCAAATTTGACCCGCTTCCAACTGAATCGGCGGAAAATTGTCTTTTTCACGAGAGGTGGATCAAAACTTTTTACACCCAACCATTTGGTCAATTGTGCATTAAATATGTCCTAGTGTTTTATAAAAATGATTTGGTCCAATTTTGCAACAATTATTTGGTAGTTCCTTCACAAAAAAACCTCCTTTCGGGCACTCGGAAAATGAAAAATGGTTTTTTCGTCCAAAGAAAATGAAAACTTCCTTAGGCAAAATTGTTTGCCATTCTAATATGCACCCTTGTGCACAATATGAGATCATTTGAACAAACTATGCCATGAATGTGGCCATAAGATTGATCATTTGGCTTGAAAGCCATTGATCTCCACACGTGATAGCTCGTTTCTGTGAAGACTTTTTTAAAATAATTGCCGTATTACAAGTTTGTTATTTTTCCTGGGAACTTGGCCACATATAATGACACAATGCGAAGGTTTCCCAATTTTTGATTTTTTTTGAATTTTTTATGCCCATTTCAAAATGCGGTCAAAAGGGCGGGAATGACCGTTCCTAGCTAGTTGTTGAATCTTGGAATTTTTTTGCTGTTTCTCTGATTAAATAGGTACTTATGTACCTAGAAATGATTTTTGGAAAAAATAAATAGCAAACTATGAGGCAGCTGCAGTTCAAATTTGACCCGCTTCCAACTGAATCGGCGGAAATTTGTCTTTTTCACGAGAGGTGGATCAAAACTTTTTACACCCAACCATTTGGTCAATTGTGCATGAAATATGTCCTAGTATTTTAGAAAAATGATTTGGTCCAATTTTGCAACAATTATTTGGTAGTGCCTTCACAAAAAACCTCCTTTCGGGCACTCGAAAAATGAAAAATGGTTTTTTCGTCCAAAAAAAATGAAAACTTCCTTAGGCAACATTGTTTGCCATTCCAATATGCACCCTTGTGCACAATATGAGATCATTTGAACAAACTATGCCACGAATGTGGTCATAAGTTTGATCATTTGCCTTGAAAGCCATGAATCTTGAGAGATGATAGCTCATTTCTGAGAACACTTTTTTAAAATAATTGCCATATTACAAGTTTGTTATTTTTCCTGGGAACTTGGCCACATATAATGACACAATGTGAAGGTTTCCCAATTTTGATTTTTTTGGAATTTTTTATGCCCGTTTCAAAATGCGGTCAAAACGGCGGGAATGACCGTTCCAAGCTAGTTGTTGAATCTTGGAATTTTTTTGGTGTTTCTCTGGTTAAATAGATACTTATGTACCTAGAAATGATTTTTGGAAAAAATAAATAGCAAACTATGAGGCAGCTGCAGTTCAAATTTGACCCGCTTCCAGCTGAATCGGCGGAAATTTGTCTTTTTCACAAGAGGTGGATCAAAACTTTTTACACCCAACCATTTGGTCAATTGTGCATTAAATATGTCCTAGTATTTTAGAAAAATGATTTGGTCCAATTTTGCAACAATTATTTGGTAGTTCCTTCACAAAAAAACCTCCTTTCGGGCACTCGGAAAATGAAAAATGGTTTTTTCGTCCAAAGAAAATGAAAACTTCCTTAGGCAAAATTGATTGCCATTCTAATATGCACCCTTGTGCACAATATGAGATCATTTGAACAAACTATGCCATGAATGTGGCCATAAGATTGATCATTTGCCTTGAAAGCCATTGATCTCCACACGTGATAGCTCGTTTCTGAGAACACTTTTTTAAAATAATTGCCGTATTACAAGTTTGTTATTTTTCCTGGGAACTTGGCCACATATAATGACACAATGCGAAGGTTTCCCAATTTTTTGATTTTTTTTGAATTTTTTATGCCCATTTCAAAATGCGGTCAAAACGGCGGGAATGACCGTTCCTAGCTAGTTGTTGAATCTTGGAATTTTTTTAGTGTTTCTCTGATTAAATAGGTACTTATGTACCTAGAAATGATTTTTGGAAAAAATAAATAGCAAACTATGAGGAAGCTGCAGTTCAAATTTGACCCGCTTCCAGCTGAATCGGCGGAAATTTGTCTTTTTCACGAGATGTGGATCAAA
Organism: Triticum aestivum; assembly: GCF_018294505.1. Classification (NCBI taxonomy): domain Eukaryota; kingdom Viridiplantae; phylum Streptophyta; class Magnoliopsida; order Poales; family Poaceae; genus Triticum; species Triticum aestivum. Next base: position 756,230,981 of record NC_057813.1, on the reverse strand, counting down.
ACTTTTTACACCCAACCATTTGGTCAACTATGCATGAAATATGTCCTAGTATTTTAGAAAAATGATTTGGTCCAATTTTGCAACAATTATTTGGTAGTGCCTTCACAAAAAAACCTCCTTTCGGGCACTCGAAAAATGAAAAATGGTTTTTTCGTCCAAAAAAAATGAAAACTTCCTTAGGCAACATTGTTTGCCATTCCAATATGCACCCTTGTGCACAATATGAGATCATTTGAACAAACTATGCCACGAATGTGGTCATAAGTTTGATCATTTGCCTTGAAAGCCATGAATCTTGAGAGATGATAGCTCATTTCTGAGAACACTTTTTTAAAATAATTGCCGTATTTCAAGTTTGTTATTTTTCCTGGGAACTTGGCCACATATAATGACACAATGTGAAGGTTTCCCAATTTTCATTTTTTTGGAATTTTTTATGCCCGTTTCAAAATGCGGTCAAAACGGCGGGAATGACCGTTCCTAGCTAGTTGTTGAATCTTGGAATTTTTTTGGTGTTTCTCTGGTTAAATAGATACTTATGTACCTAGAAATGATTTTTGGAAAAAATAAATAGAAAACTATGAGGCAGCTGCAGTTCAAATTTGACCCGCTTCCACCTGAATCGGCGGAAATTTGTCTTTTTCACAAGAGGTGGATCAAAACTTTTTACACCCAACCATTTGGTTAATTGTGCATTAAATATGTCCTAGTATTTTAGAAAAATGATTTGGTCCAATTTTGCAACAATTATTTGGTAGTTCCTTCACAAAAAAACCTCCTTTCGGGCACTTGGAAAATGAAAAATGGTTTTTTCGTCCAAAGAAAATGAAAACTTCCTTAGGCAACATTGTTTGTCATTCTAATATGCACCCTTGTGCACAATATGAGATCATTTGAAAAAACTATGCCATGAATGTGGCCATAAGATTGATCATTTGCCTTGAAAGCCATGAATCTTGAGAGATGATAGCTCATTTCTGAGAACACTTTTTTGAAATAATTGCCGTATTACAAGTTTGTTATTTTTCCTGGGAACTTAGCCACATATAATGACACAATGTGAAGGTTTCCCTATTTTTTGATTTTTTTGAATTTTTTATTCCCGTTTCAAAATGCGGTCAAAACGGCGGGAATGACCGTTCCTAGCTAGTTGTTGAATCTTGGAATTTTTTTGGTGTTTCTCTGATTAAATAGATACTTATGTACCTAGAAATGATTTTTGGAAAAAATAAATAGCAAACTATGAGGCAGCTGCAGTTCAAATTTGACCCGCTTCCAACTGAATCGGCGGAAAATTGTCTTCTTCACGAGAGGTGGATCAAAACTTTTTACACCCAACCATTTGGTCAATTGTGCATTAAATATGTCCTAGTATTTTATAAAAATGATTTGGTCCAATTTTGCAACAATTATTTGGTAGTTCCTTCACAAAAAAACCTCCTTTCGGGCACTCGGAAAATGAAAAATGGTTTTTTCGTCCAAAGAAAATGAAAACTTCCTTAGGCAAAATTGATTGCCATTCTAATATGCACCCTTGTGCACAATATTAGATCATTTGAACAAACTATGCCATGAATGTGGCCATAAGATTGATCATTTGGCTTGAAAGCCATTGATCTCCACACATGATAGCTCGTTTCTGAGAAGACTTTTTTAAAATAATTGCCGTATTACAAGTTTGTTATTTTTCCTGGGAACTTGGCCACATATAATGACACAATGCGAAGGTTTCCCAATTTTTTGATTTTTTTTGAATTTTTTATGCCCATTTCAAAATGCGGTCAAAACGGCGGGAATGACCGTTCCTAGCTAGTTGTTGAATCTTGGAATTTTTTTGGTGTTTCTCTGATTAAAGAGGTACTTATGTACCTAGAAATGATTTTTGGAAAAAATAAATAGCAAACTATGAGGCAGCTGCAGTTCAAATTTGACCCGCTTCCAACTGAATCGGCGGAAATTTGTCTTTTTCACGAGAGGTGGATCAAAACTTTTTACACCCAACCATTTGGTCAACTGTGCATGAAATATGTCCTAGTATTTTAGAAAAATGATTTGGTCCAATTTTGCAACAATTATTTGGTAGTGCCTTCACAAAAAAACCTCCTTTCGGGCACTCGAAAAATGAAAAATGGTTTTTTCGTTGAAAAAAAAATGAAAACTTCCTTAGGCAACATTGTTTGCCATTCCAATATGCACCCTTGTGCACAATATGAGATCATTTGAACAAACTATGCCACGAATATGGTCATAAGTTTAATCATTTGCCTTGAAAGCCATGAATCTTGAGAGATGATAGCTCATTTCTGAGAACACTTTTTTAAAATAATTGCCGTATTACAAGTTTGTTATTTTTCCTGGGAACATGGCCACACATAATGACACAATGTGAAGGTTTCCCATTTTTTTGATTTTTTTTGGAATTTTTTATGCCCGTTTCAAAATGCGGTCAAAACGGCGGGAATGACCGTTCCTAGCTAGTTGTTGAATCTTGGAATTTTTTTGGTGTTTCTCTGATTAAATAGATACTTATGTACCTAGAAATGATTTTTGGAAAAAATAAATAGCAAACTATGAGGCAGCTGCAGTTCAAATTTGACCCGCTTCCAACTGAATCGGCGGAAATTTGTCTTTTTCACAAGAGGTGGATCAAAACTTTTTACACCCAACCATTTGGTCAATTGTGCATTAAATATGTCCTAGTATTTTAGAAAAATTATTTGGTCCAATTTTGCAACAATTATTTGGTAGTTCCTTCACAAAAAAACCTCCTTTCGGGCACTTGGAAAATGAAAAATGGTTTTTTTGTCCAAAGAAAATGAAACCTTCCTTAGGCAACATTGTTTGCCATTCTAATATGCACCCTTGTGCACAATATGAGATCATTTGAACAAACTATGCCATGAATGTGGCCATAAGATTGATCATTTGCCTTGAAAGCCATGAATCTTGAGAGATGATAGCTCATTTCTGAGAACACTTTTTTGAAATAATTGCCGTATTACAAGTTTGTTATTTTTCCTGGGAACTTAGCCACATATAATGACACAATGTGAAGGTTTCCCAATTTTTTGATTTTTTTGATTTTTTTATTCCCGTTTCAAAATGCGGTCAAAACGGCGGGAATGACCGTTCCTAGCTAGTTGTTGAATCTTGGAATTTTTTTGGTGTTTCTCTGATTAAATAGATACTTATGTACCTAGAAATGATTTTTGGAAAAAAATAAATAGCAAACTATGAGGCAGCTGCAGTTCAAATTTGACCCGCTTCCAGCTGAATCGGCGGAAAATTGTCTTTTTCACGAGAGGTGGATCAAAACTTTTTACACCCAACCATTTGGTCAATTGTGCATTAAATATTTCCTAGTATTTTATAAAAATGATTTGGTCCAATTTTGCAACAATTATTTGGTAGTTCCTTCACAAAAAAACCTCCTTTCGGGCACTCGGAAAATGAAAGATGGTTTTTTCGTCCAAAGAAAATGAAAACTTCCTTAGGCAACATTGTTTGCCATTCTAATATGCACCCTTGTGCACAATATGAGATCATTTGAACAAACTATGCCATGAATGTGGCCATAAGATTGATCATTTGGCTTGAAAGCCATTGATCTCCACACGTGATAGCTCGTTTCTGAGAACACTTTTTTAAAATAATTGCCGTATTACAAGTTTGTTATTTTTCCTGGGAACTTGGCCACATATAATGACACAATGCGAAGGTTTCCCATTTTTTTGATTTTTTTGAATTTTTTATGCCCATTTCAAAATGCGGTCAAAACGGCGGGAATGACCGTTCCTAGCTAGTTGTTGAATCTTGGAATTTTTTTGGTGTTTCTCTGATTAAATAGGTACTTATGTACCTAGAAATGATTTTTGGAAAAAATAAATAGCAAACTATGAGGCAGCTGCAGTTCAAATTTGACCCGCTTCCACCTGAATCGGCGGAAATTTGTCTTTTTCACGAGAGGTGGGTCAAAACTTTTTACACCCAACCATTTGGTCAATTGTGCATTAAATATGTCCTAGTATTTTAGAAAAATGATTTGGTCCAATTTTGCATTTAATATATTATAGGTCCTTCAAAAAAACTCATTTTGGACACTCGAAAAATGAAAAAACTGATTTAAGAGAACTCATTTCTCATAACTCTTTAAAAAAATATTTGTCTTATTTCAATTTGTGATTATTCCTGAAAGCTATAGTCAAATTTGCTGACACAATGAGAAGTTTTTTCTCTTCATATTTTAAGGTCATAATAAAATAGCTAACATGATTTAGTAACTTCTTTTAGTCAATTATGACCAATTTAAATGGTCAAAATATCATACATGTATACTACATTCTGATTGGTCCAAAGGCCTCTCACGCGGATCATGGATAAACCACCGTCGGATCCTCCTGGATCCAACGGCCCTCACCTCACCCTCTCACGGTCTCACCCACCCACCGCACACCACTCCACTCTCTCCCTGCGTAGCGAACCCTAGCGCTCTCACCCTCTCCCTCTCCCCCCCACCGCCGCCCCCAACCTCACTCCCTCCCTCTGGATCTCGACGCGCCACCGCCCCCACCCCACTCCTCTGGTGTCCCCCCCACATGGTCACTGCTCGGACCTCCCCATTGCGCCTCCTCCTCCTCCCTCCGCTCGCGGTCGCCTCTCCCGATAGATCTGGTGCCAGGGTTCGCGGCCCTAGCGGACGGGGGAGCGGAGACATGCGGGGGGATGGGTTGACGCGTGCCTGGTGGGCGGAGGAGAGGATGGAGAATCCGCGTGGTGGCCTCGATGAGCAGATCGAGCCATGGCGGCGGCAGAGGAAGCCATGGCACCGACGCAGATCGACGTGAGGATGGACGTGGCGCTGCTCCACTGCCGGGCCTGCCTCCTCCCCCCCAAGCGCCCGTGTTTAAGGTATGGCATGCACCGACGTGGCGCTAGATTCCCATCTCCTCGCGGGATCCATCTGTCTGCGTCGGTGGCCTACAGGGAGCGGCACATCCGCCGTCTGCGTGTCGGATCCCGCAGATCCGCGAGGTTGACCCCAACGGCGCTGGCGCCGGTGCTGCGATGACGTCAACGGCACGTGCTCCTGCTAGTGGGATGCCTGACTGGCTGCTCGCTTGCATCAACTTGGACGCCGACGGTGCCGGGAGAGGAGGAGTCTTCTCGCTCGGGGTTGGGGGACGACGCGGTTTCAGCGATGACGAGATGCTGCTCGCCCATCTTCTCCTCACTGACCAAATCTAGCGCAGCGCAGCGCAGGGGTAAGCACAGCCGCCTCCTCTGCTCTCTCACCATTTTCGCCGCCCCTCTTCTCCCTCGACGGTGTTCTCATGCGCCACAGCAGCTTACTGATATTGTTGTTTTTTCTGTCTTTCTTTTGTTGGCAGCAGGGGAAGAAGGAGGAGGAGGAGTTCAGCACGGGGCCCCTCTCCATTCTCATGCTCAGCGTCAAGAACTACGCCCTGGTTGGTTTGGTTTGGTCGACTTCTTGCCTCTGTTGATTGAGATATCAGCTTAGCGAGGGCATATTTTTTGTAGTAGTAGTACTTACTAACTTACTGTCTGTCTGCATATCCGTGTGGACTGAACACCTGACCTTTTGGAGTGCTGGTGTTCTCCGTTGTGCGTGTGCTTGTTAAAACACACCAATCGACTTATTCGCATGTGATCCCGTCGTGCAAGTGAATACTATTTCCCTCTTAGTGCTACAATGCTAAGCGCACCATCGCATAAATGTGTCGGTAATTAACCACTATTTTGGTGCAGCCTTTCGTCAAATGCCTTTGGTAATAGTGTGGCACTGCAAAGTTGAATGCACCATTGCGTACAATTGAGGGCTAGTCATTTGGAGATTAATCCTGACCTCGATATATCGATAGGTCTGGCCGGATAATAATTAACTAATACTACTAAATGACAGCCATTTGGCTACATTCAGGCGAGCTAAAGCTTTGACTAACATTGGTCTTTCCAATTCAGGCGAGTTAGCCTGTCAGCAACAAGAGCAGCTGCCCATCCTCTCCCCACTGGGAATTTAATCTTGCTATACTGAAGTCGAGCTCTTTGATTATGCATTTTTAGTGTAGATTCTTTCATGTTAACTAATTGGAACAAGTTCTAATTAGGTCACGGAATAGTTTGCTTGGTCCTTCATATCTAAAGCTTGCATGTACTGTAGAAGCTCTACATTATGCTAATACTTTCTTGTGTAACATCTTTCATGGCATACTTCTAAATGGACAAGTACGTGCGACGTCCAGCGTCAATGATGATGCGGACCATATGTTCAAGTGTTCAACTGCAGCCCCATCCATTGCATCGACACAAAGGTATGTACTCAGTCTTGCTGAACAGATATGGGCCTGATGCTTGATGTCCTTATGCCTGATGCATGTATCATGTGACCTACACATAATTAACTTTGACATAGTTGCTCTGTTACAGCAGATGGCAAGATGAATAGCTAGTGTCTATTTAATTCCATCATGCACCTGGTAGTTTAATAGGTACTATTGATTGAATATGAATGTTATTCCATATACTCAAATGGAACTTCGATCTGCTGTAACTTTGAATGATGGTTTTTAAACCTTGTCATGTATGTGAAACATTCCTTGCTCGTTTGCTGCTAAGTTTATCATATGTGCCAACTCAATTCCCAATTTTGATCAATAGCCATATTCTGGATAAGTAGAATGATCTGGTTAATAATAATAATAAGTAGAATGATAATATACTGGTGTATCTTTACTTTTTATTTTAAAAGTACTCTGTATTCTATCAGTGACTTACCTTTTGTTCTCTTTTGAATGCTCAGATGTTTTGCATCAGCCTGTCATTGCTTGCTAAGGGAGAAGCGTGACTTGGAGAAGAAATCTTTCCATTAAGCAGATTACATGTTTGGTTGTTGTGAAGTACCAGATAGGCTAGTTCTATTTTTTTCACGATCCTGGAGTATTTCAGCAGTGCCATGCAAATGCAGTAGCGTTTGTTTTTTGTTTGTAAAAACTTAGTTAGCCCGCAGTCAGTTAGTAGTAGCTTAGCCAGCCAGCCTCAAATAGTATTGCTGGAATGAATGGTTGTAATATAATAACGTTGCATGTTGCTTTGAAAATATATCAGAACTGGTTGATGTGTTGTAATGTCAATGGCATAATATTTTTTTTTGATTGGATCAATTTTTTCAGAACTGGGCTAGGCCCAAGTTATATTGGACAATTATTTTTGAGGGAAAAACATGAGAGGCCCAGCAATGAAATGGCCCAGAAAAATACATGATTAAAAAGAAAATCTGCTGTTAAAAGGGCCACGCAAAGAAATCAATAAGGCTGAATTGTTGGGCCAGACCCAGGTAGCTAATAAAAGCATAGGAAAAAATACATTAAAAAGGCCGAATTAATGGGTTCGGCCCATGTAGAACACCAAATCGGACCGGGCTGAATCTTGTGCCACATCAGCTTGCCACGCTGGATGCCTACGTGGCCTGGGGAGGTTGCTAGTGACCAAAACGCCACAGTAGGAATATTTTGGTTGTAAACGTCTTTGACCATTCCAGAAGAAAGGTCGCTATAGTCAATTTACGACGGCCAGCTTTTGACCTTCTGTTTTTGGTCACAAAAAGGTCATAAATGGAAATTTGTGACCTTTCAGTGACCAATAGTGGTGGTCATAAGTTGACATATTTCTTGTAGTGTTGCTTAATTCAACACTACGGTACAAGGAAAGAAGCATAGCACTAACACCGGCTCCTAAATCACATAAGGCAGTTTTAACATAATTTCTTTTAATGGAGCAAGGTATAGTGGGTGCTCTGGGATCACCAAGTTTCTTAGGTATTCCACCCTTAAAAGTATAGTTGGCAAGCATCGTGGACATCTCAGCTTCAGGTATTTTCCTCTTATTAGTGATGATATCTTTCATATATTTAGCATAAGGGTTTGTTTTAAGCATATCAGTTAAGCGCATGCGTAAGAAAATAGGTCTAATCATTTCAGCAAAACGCTCAAAATCCTCATCATCCTTTGTCTTGGATGGTTTAGGAGGAAAGGGCATGGGTTTCTGAACCCATGGTTCTCTTTCTCTACCATGCTTCCTAGCAACAAAATCTCTCTTATCATAATGTTGATTTCTTGAATGTGGGTTATCAAGACCAATAGCAGGTTCAATTTGTATATAATTTTTATTACTAGGTTGAGCATCTACATGAACATCATTATTAGCATTATCATCAGGTTCATGTTCATCTCCGGATTGTGTTTCAGCATCAGAGATAGAAGTATCATTAGGATTCTCAGGTGTTTCTACATTAGGTTCGCTAGAAGCATGCAAAGTCCTATCATTTTTTTAGGAGCATCAGGATTATTATTCTGAGAATCTCGTTCAATTCTCTTAGGGTGGCCTTCAGGATACAAAGGTTCCTGAGTCATTTTACCAGTTCTAGTAGCCACTCTAACAGCAAAATCATGTTAATTATTTAGTTCATCTAGCAATAAATTCTGAGCCTTAAGTACTTGTTCAGCTTGAGTGGTAACCATAGAAGCATGTTTACTAGCGAGTTTAAGTTCAACCTTAACTCTAGACATATAATCACTCAAGCGTCCAATCATATAAGCATTATTTTTCAATTGTCTACTAACATAATCATTGAAATTTGCTTGTCTATCCATAAAATCATCAAATTCATCTAAGCACTGGCTAAAAAAATTAGTAGACGGGATTTCAACTTTATCATATCTATAGAGAGAATTTACCTTCACTATCTGTGTCGGGTTATCAAGACAATGAGTTTCTTTAATAGGAGGTATATTAAGACCATGTATTTATTCAATAGGAGGTAAATTCTTAACGTCTTTAGCTTTAATACCTTTTTTTCATTGATTTCTTTGCCTCTTGCATATCTTTAGGACTGAGAAACAGAACACCCCTCTTCTTCGGAGTAGGTTTAGGAATAGACTCAGGAGATGGCTCAGGAATTGGCTCAGGAAGAGTCCAATTATTTTCATTTGTCAACATATTGTTCAATAATAATTCATCTTGGTCGACTGTTCTTTCCCTGAAAACACAACCAGCACAACTATCCAAGTAGTCCTTGGAAGCATCAGTTAGTCCATTATAAAAGATATCAAGTATTTCATTTTTCTTAAGAGGGTGATTAGGCAAAGCACGAAGTAATCGGAGAAGCCTCCCCCAAGCTTGTGGGAGACTCTCTTCTTTGATTTGCACAAAATTATATATTTCCTGCAAGGCAGCTTGTTTCTTGTGAGTAGGGAAATATTTAGCAGAGAAGTAATAAATCATATCCTGGGGACTACGAACACAACCAGGATCAAGAGAATTAAACCAAGTTTTAGCATCACCCTTTAATGAGAACGGAAATATCTTAAGAATATAATAATAGCGAGACTTCTCATCATTAGTGAACAGGGTAGCTATGTCATTCAACTTGGTAAGATGTGCCACAACAGTTTCAGATTCATTGCCATAAAAAGGATCAGATTCAACTAAAGTAATTATTTCAGGATCAATCGAGAATTCATAATCCTTATCAGTAACACATATAGGTGAAGTAGCAAAAGCAGGGTCAGGTTTCATTCTAGCATTAAGGGCTTGCTGCTTCCATTTAGCTAATAACTTCTTAAGATCATATCTATCATTGCAAGAAAGAATATCTCTAGCCGCTTCTTCATTCATAACATAACCCTCAAGAACAACAGGCAATTCATAATTAGGGGGAGAACCTTCATCATCACTTTCATCAATAATTTCATTTTCAATAATTTCATTCTCCCTAGCCCTAGTAAGTTGTTCATCAAGAAATTCACCTCATGGCACAGTAGTATCAAGCATAGAAGTAGTTTCCTCATAAGCATCATGCATAGCAGAAGTGGCATCATCAATAACATGCGACATATCAGAATTCTTAGCAGTAGTAGGTATAGGTGTCGCAAGCTTACTCATAACAGAAGGAGAATCTCGTGCAGAGCTAGACGGCAGTTCCTTACCTCCCCTTGTAGTTGAGGGATAGATTTTGGTTGTTTGATCTTTCAAGTTCTTCATAATGATCAGTAGATATAAATCCCAAGTGACTCAGAGAATAGAGCTATCCTCCCCGGCAACGGTGCCAGAAATTAGTCTTGATAACCCACAAGTGTAGGGGATCGCAACAGCTTTCGAGGGTAGAGTATTCAACCCAAATTTATTGATTCGACACAAGGGGAGCCAAAGAATATTCTTAAGTATTAGCAGTTGAGTTGTCAATTCAACCACACCTGGATAACTTAGTATCTGCAGCAAAGTATTTAGTAGCAAAGTAATATGATAGTAATGGTAACAGTGGCAAAAGTAAAGATAGTAATGATAGCAGTATTGTTGTGATTGTAACAGTAGCAACGGTAAAGTAAATAAGCGAAGCACAATATATGAAAAGCTCGTAGGCATTGGATCAGTGATGGATAATTATGTCAGATGCGATTCCTCATGTAATAGTTATAACATAGGGTGACACAGAACTAGATCCAGTTCATCAATGTAATGTAGGCATGTATTCCGAATTTAGTCATATGTGCTTATGGAAAAGAACTTGCATGACATCTTTTGTCCTACCCTCCCGTGGCAGCGGGGCCCTAGTGGAAACTAAGGGATATTAAGGCATCCTCTTAATAGAGTAACGGACCAAAGCATTAACACATAGTGAATACATGAACTCCTCAAACTACGGTCATCACTGAGAAGTATCCTGATTATTGTCACTTCGGGGTTGTCGGATCATAACACATAATACGTGACTATAGACTTGCACGATAGCATCAAGAACTCACATCGGCCGGACTATTATCATCGGCCGGACTCCAAGACTATGAAGATACAAGATTGAAGACTTCGTCGCGTGTCCGGATGGGACTTTCCTTGGCGTGGAAGGCAAGCTTGGCGATACGGTATGTAGATCTCCTACCATTGTAACCGACTCTGAGTAACCCTAGCCCTCTCCGGTGTCTATATAAACCGGATGGCTTTAGTCCGTAGGACGAACAACAATCATACCATAGGATAGCTTCTAGGGTTTAGCCTCCTTGATCTCGTGGTAGATCTACTCTTGTAACACACATTATCAATATTAATCAAGCAGGACGTAGGGTTTTACCTCCATCAAGAGGGCCCGAACATAGGTAAAACATCGTGTCCCTTGTCTCCTGTTACCATCTGCCTAGACGCACAGTTCGGGACCCCCTACCCGAGATCCGCCGGTTTTGACACCGACATTGGTGCTTTCATTTAGAGTTCCTCTGTGCCGTGGCAATCAGGAAGGATGCCTTTTCCCGTCTTTAAAGACGGCACCATCGTCAAGGGAGCTTTGGCCGCCAGCCAAACTATCCAGCTAGGTGGTTTTCTTATGACCGCCTGTTCGGCCACTGCCCCGACGATGACCTCTCAGGACATCAAAAGCTATCTTCACGTCAGCTCGGAATTCGCCGAGCAGCTAGATCCGATTGAGCTCTCCTCCGTAAAAGAGCTCTTGGATCGCATCGCCGCCCTGGGAGTCGCTACAAACTATGATCAGATTGGTCTTAAAACCGATCTGAGAGAAATTAACTCTCCCCAGGCTACCCACCATGTTGTTGTGGTAGAGGAACAATGCGGCGATTCTTCTTCTATGTTAAAAACTAGCTATGTACGGATTCCCGATCCCTCCATGCCGGATTTCCGCGGAGGGACGGACATCAATCAAATACTAAACCTAAAGTCAGGCATCGGACTAGATTTGTCGGAAAACATCCAGCAAACCAAGCTTCCAAATCCGGAAACTTCTTGGCCTTTGAGCCTCAGATCAGGCGGGGTTCCAAATTTAATTCCACCCGCCCACCCAAACATAAGCGATTTATCTCAAATACGATGAGAGCCCGATGAAACAGTACATCATTACTGGGCCAGATTCCTCCTGGTTATGAACAGGATAAAGGACTGCCGTGAAGAAAGCGTGATTTCAATTTTCTGCAACAATTGCACGGACAAGGGAATCATGAATGCCGTAAGTCGTCGCGAAGTTACACGCTTCGCCGACCTAGCAACCATTGTACAAAAATACTGTGCGATGGAGAGTTCCTAGAAAACCAAAACTAGGTTTTGGCACAATCCGGCCCTGAATACAACCCCAGTCCGAAATAAAAGGGTGTGTCATACTCAAGCACCTGGGTTAAAAACCAAAAAGCAAAAAACCCCTAAAGGGCACGGAACCGTAATGGAGGGATGGCTCAACGGACCGCAAAATCCACAGTACGGAGGGCGCCACTCCAACACATAGCCTTCGAGCATGTTGGATACTACGGCAGGTGGCCAAAAGTGGCGAAGGCTTTCTAGCCCGGGGCAACCAGCCTAGCAGTACCAGTACGGTATTAACAGTCTTCGAGACTTTCGCATCAAATAACATGCGGAAGAGAACAATCCGCAACCTCGCCGAAGTCTACCAAGTAGCAACAACAAATCCATGGAGCGACACGGCTATCACCTTCAATGCCAGCGATGAACCTAAATTCCGAATAGCTCGAGCACCAGCCGCATTGGTCCTCAGTCCGATAGTGGACGGCTTTCGTCTTACCAAGGTACTCATGGATGGCGGCAGCGGATTAGATCTCATCTACGAGGAAACCCTTCAAAAAATGGAAATTGAATAGAGCCGCATTGAGCGAAGCAGCACAACCTTCAGGGGAATAATCCCTAGTCGAGAAGTACGCTGCACAGGAAATATCACACTAGACGTAGTGTTCGGCTCGCCGGACAACTACAGGTCCGAAGAGGTCACGTTCCAAGTGGCCCCATTCTGCAAGGGATATCACGCCTTTTTAGGGTGAGAGGCATTCACAATCTTCCAAGCTATACCCCATTGCGGGTACATGAAGCTCAAAATGCCCGGGCCCAATGGAATAATCACTCTCATCAGTGATCCAGATATAGCACTCCGCGCTGAAAATAAGACAGCCGCACTGGCCCTAGAGGCATTATCCGAAGCCCTAGCGGCAAAAGAACTCACTGCGCTGCGCTCCATGGTGGATAGGGACGATGTGATACTCGATAAGAGGTCTAGGTCCACCTCTTTTAAACCAGCAGACGAAATAGTCAAATTCCAGGTCCATCCAACGGACCCCACAAAGACGGCCTCCATTGGGGCACAATTAAATCCTAATGTAGAAGCCGCACTACGAGAATTCCTTCGGGAAAATTGGGACATTTTTGCCTGGCACCCTTCAGACATGCCAGGAATCCCACGCAGGCTGGCAGAGCACAGCCTAAATATCCTAAAAGGATTTAAGCCAGTCAAACAGGCTCTTCGGCGGTTTTCCGAACCCAAAAGACAGGCAATGGGAGAGGAGCTAGCCAAGCTCTTAGAAGACGGATTCATCAGAGATATAAAACATCCGGACTGGCTAGCCAACCTGGTAATGGTACCCAAAAAGGACAAATCCTGGCGCCTTTGTGTCGATTTCAAAGACCTTAACAAGGCCTGTCCAAAGGACCCTTTCCCTCTCCCTCGCATCGACCAAATCATCGATGCTACCGCAGGGCATGATTCATTGTGCTTCCTCGATGCATACTCCGGATACCATCAAATAAAGATGGCGGAAAAAGACCAGGCCGCAACGGCATTTATTACTCCATACGGACCACTCTTCTTCAACACAATGCCCTTCGGACTCAAAAACGCCGGCGCAACATATCAGCGCATGATTCAGACATGTCTGGCTACCCAGATAGGCAAAACGGTAGAGGCATACGTAGACGATGTGGTCGTCAAGACCAAACACGTCGAAACTCTAGTAGACGACTTGAGGGTGACATTCGACAACCTCCGAGCATATGACATTAAGCTCAACCCGGAAAAATGTGTTTTCGGCGTACCAGCCGGAAAGCTCTTGGGCTTCATTGTATCCGGTAGAGGAATTGAAGCAAACCCAGCCAAGATCCGAGCTCTGTCACAATTGGATATCCCAAAAGACCTCAAGCAAATACAAAAACTAACTGGATGCGTGGCGACTCTAAGCCGCTTCATATCCCGTTTGGGAGAAAAGGCACTGCCCCTCTATCGCCTCCTCCGGTGCACCGAACACTTCGAATGGACGGATGCTGCCGCGGCCGGACTCGAAGAAATTAAGACCGTATTGGCAACAAATCCGGTCCTGGCCGCGCCCAACCTGGGCGAACCTATGTTATTATACATCGCGGCAACACATCAAGTTGTCAGCGCCGCACTCGTCGTCGAACGAGAAACAGAAGGGCACAAATTCCCTCTTCAAAAACCAGTGTACTACGTATCCACTGTCTTAACTCCATGCAAGTCCCGTTACCCACATTATCAAAAGATAGCGTATGCGGTGTTCATGGCGTCCCGGAAGCTGTGACACTACTTTCAAGAGTGTTCCATAACGGTGGCCTCCGAAGTACCTCTCAACGATATTATAAACAATCGAGATGCGACGGGCAGGATTGCAAACTGGGCCATTGAGCTCTTACCATTTGACATAACCTACAAACCACGGCGAGCTATAAAATCACAAGTTTTGACTGACTTCATAGCCGAATGGACCGAAGTCGAACTCCATAAAGAGTATGGCGCATACTCCAATTGGATTATGCATTCCGACGGCTCCAAAATGTTGGCTGGCTTGGGGGCTGGCGTCGTCTTGACGTCCCCAACCGGAGACACAGTCCAATACATGCTTCAAATAATGTACACGGACTCCAACAATGCAGCCGAATACGAGGCCCTTCTACATGGCCTCCGGGTGGCAATCTCCATGGGTATTCAACGCCTAGAGGTGCGCGGGGATTCAAACCTCGCAATATCCCAAGTAAATGGAGACTTTGACGCCAAGGATACGAAAATGGCAGCCTACCGTAACGCCGTCCTAAAAATGTCAGCCCGGTTCGAAGGACTCGAATTCCACCATGTAGCCCGGGATAATAACCAGGCAACAGACGTGTTGGCACGCATCGGCACAAAACACGACGCTGTCTGAGGGAGTCCTGGACTAGGGGGTGTCCGGATAGCCGAACTATCATCATCGGCCGGACTCCAAGACTATGAAGATACAAGATTGAAGACTTCGTCCCGTGTCCGGATGGGACATTCCTTGGCATGGAAGGCAAGCTTGGCGATACGGATATGTAGATCTCCTACCATTGTAACCGACTCTGTGTAACCCTAGCCCTCTCCAGTGTCTATATAAACCGGATGGCTTTAGTCCGTAGGACGAACAACAATCATACCATAGGCTAGCTTCTAGGGTTTAGCCTCCTTGATCTTGTGGTAGATCTACTCTTGTAACACACATTATCAACATTAATCAAGCAGGACGTAGGGTTTTACCTCCATCAAGAGGGCCCGAACCTGGGTAAAACATCGTGTCCCTTGTCTCCTGTTACCATCCACCTAGGCGCACAGTTCGGGACCCCCTACCCGAGATCTGCCGGTTTTGACACCGACATTGGTTCTTTCATTGAGAGTTCCTCTGTGTCGTCACCGATAGGCTCGATGGCTTCTTCGATCATCATCAACGACGCAGTCCAGGGTGAGACCTTCCTCCCCGGACAGATCTTCGTATTCGGCGGCTTTGCACTGCGGGCCAATTCGCTTGGCCATCTGGAGCAGATCGAAAGCTACGCCCCTGGCTGTCAGGTCAGATTTGGAAGTTTGAACTTCACGGATGACATCCGCGGGGACTTGATCTTCGATGGATTCGAGCCACAGCCCAGCGCGCCGCACTGTCACGACGGGCATGATTTAGCTCGGCAGCCGGACAGTACCCTGGAGGCCGCACTTGAGTCCGCTCCAATCTTCAATTTGGAGCCGACTACGCAGATCGAGGACGGGTGGCTAGACACCGCCTCGGGGGCTGCAACCTCTACGGCGATTGAGCCAAACACTGACCTTGTCCCTCATGAAGCTCGTGACTCCGAGGTGCCGGACTCCTCGCCGGACTCCGAACCTCCCGCGCCCCCTCCGATCGAATCCGATTGGGCGCCGATCATGGAGTTCACCGCGGCGGACATCTTTCAACACTCACCTTTTGGCACATCTTGAGTTCGCTAAAGTATCTCTCATTATCAAGAGAGCCCTGGCCGGACTACGGTCAGGACGGTTGGGATGCAGACAACGAAGAAATTCAAAGCCCACCCACCACCCACTTAGTAGCCACTGTGGACGATCTAACCGATATGCTAGACTACGACTCCGAAGACATCGACGGTATGGAAGAGACGATGCCGGACACGACCAAGAACCAGCGCCTACCGGGCATTGGAAAGTCACCTCATCATATGACATATACATGGTGGATATCCCAAAGGATGGGAATGGCGAAGGAACAGCGGAGGATGACCCCTCCAAGAAACAGCCCAAGCGTCGGCGTCAGCGGCGCCGCTCTAAATCCTGCCACAGCAAGAATGAAGATTCCGGCACCGGAGATAATAACACCCCAGACAGTGCCGAAGACAACCCACTCCAGCAAGATTCAGCACAGGAGGACGGAGACGCCAGCCCTCATGAGAGAGCGGCAGAAGAAGAGGTAGAGGATTATATGCCTCCCTCCGGAGACGAGGCAAGCCTCGACGACAACGAATTCGTCGTGCCTGAGGATCCCGTTGAACAAGAGCGTTTCAAACGCAGGCTTATGGCCACGGCAAACAGCCTCAAGAAAAAGCAGCAACAGCTTAGAGCTGATCAAGATCTGCTAGCCGACAGATGGACTGAAGTCCTCACGGCCGAAGAGCATGAGCTCGAACGCCCCTCCAAAAGCTACCCTAAACGCAAGCTGCTCCCCCGATTAGAGGAGGAGGCGTATGAACCTGCATCACCAGCAGACAATACGGCTGACCGACCACCCCGTGGTCGCGATAGAGAGGCCTCTAGGCCCTTCACCAGAACCGTACCCCGGCATCGCTCGAAAAGCACAAGGCCACAGGGGAACGCTCCGGACTTGCGAGATATATTGGAGGATAAGGCAAGACAATCAAGATCGATCTATGGATCGCGTGGGCGCCCCATGATAAGCGACGACAACCATCGCGCCGGACACAGTAAGTCCCGCCAGGCCGAACAAAATAGACAAAGCTCTTTTGAGCTCCGTCGTGATATCGCCTAGTACAGAGGCGCCGCACACCCACTATGCTTCATATATGAAGTAATGGATCATCAAATCCCCGAAGGGTTTAAACCCGTGAATATTGAATCTTACGATGGCACAACAGACCCCGCGGTTTGGATCGAAGACTATCTCCTCCACATCCACATGGCCCGCGGTGACGATCTTCATGCCATCAAATATCTCCCACTCAAACTTAAAGGACCAGCCCGGCATTGGCTTAATAGCTTGCCAGCAGAGTCAATCGGGAGTTGGGAAGACCTAGAAGCCGCATTCCTCGATAACTTCCAAGGCACGTATGTGCGACCACCAGACGTTGATGACCTAAGCCACATAATTCAGCAGCCGGACGAATCGGCCAGACAATTCTGGACACGGTTCTTAACCAAGAAAAACCAAATCGTCGACTGTCCGGATGCGGAGGCCCTCGCGGCCTTCAAGCATAACATCCGCGACGAGTGGCTTGCCCGGCACCTGGGATAGGAAAAGCCAAAATCCATGGCAGCCCTCACATCACTCATGACCCGCTTCTGCGCGGGTGAGGACAGCTGGCTAGCACGCAACAACAACCTCAGCAAAAATTCTGGCAGTCCGGATATCAAGGACCGTAATGGCAGGTCGCGTCGCAACAAAAACAAACGCCGCATTAACGGCGATAATAGTGAAGATACGACAGTCAATGCCGGATTCAGAGGCTCTAAACCCGGTCAGCGGAAAAAGCCATTCAAAAGAACTACTCCGAGTCCGTCCAATTTGGACCGAATACTCGACCGCTCGTGCCAGATACACGGCACCCCCGAAAAGCCAGCCAACCACACCAACAGGGACTGTTGGGTATTCAAGCAGGCAGGCAAGTTAATTGCCGAAAACAACGACAAGGGGCTGCATAGCGATGACGAGGAAGAGACCCGACCGCCGAACAATAGAGGACAGAAGGGTTTCCCCCCACAAGTGCGGACGGTGAACATGATATACGCAACACACATACCCAAAAGGGAGCGGAAGCGTGCACTCAGGGATGTATACGCGATGGAGCCAGTTGCCCCGAAGTTCAATCCATGGTCCTCCTGCCCGATCACTTTTGACCGAAGGGACCACCCCACCAGCATCCGCCACGGCGGATTCGCTGCATTGGTTTTAGACCCAATCGTCGATGGATTTCACCTCACCAGAGTCCTGATGGACGGCGGCAGCAGCCTGAACCTGCTTTATCAGGATACAGTGCGCAAAATGGGCATAGACCCCTCAAGGATTAAACTAACCAAGACAACCTTTAAAGGCATCATACCAGGTGTAGAAGCAAATTGTACAGGCTCAGTTGCACTGGAAGTGGTCTTTGGATCCCCGGATAACTTCCGAAGCGAGGAGTTAATCTTCGACATAGTACCGTTCCGCAGCGGCTATCATGCTCTGCTCAGACGTACCGCGTTTGCAAAGTTCAACGCGGTGCCGCACTACGCATACCTCAAGCTCAAGATGCCAGGCCCTCGAGGAGTCATCACGGTCAACGGAAATACTGAACGCTCTCTCCGAATGGAGGAACATACAGCGGCTCTCGTGGCAGAAGTACAGTGCAGCCTCTTAAGGCAATTCTCGAGTCCGGTCATTAAGCGACCGGACACGGCTGACGCGCCCGGAGTAACCTACAACAAGACCACTTGGCACATTCCGAGCACGCGTAGCAGTGCGGCCCCAACCCCAGCCCCTGCAAAACGTCAAGACAGGTCCTTCGCGTACACCATTATGCTTCGGAGATACCATGGGCATGGGGAGAGGGGCACGACCACGATAGGCCCAGAATGCGGCTCAACCGCACCAGGGGCTCTCAAGTGTGTCGTTCTTTTTTTTCTTTTTTTCTTTTTATTTTTACCCACAGGACTCCGTTCGTGAGAGGCCCTGTCCGACAGCAGACCTGCCGAACTCATGATGCAACAGCCAGGGAAGAGAAAGGCTACAAAAAATATCCAGCTGGTCTCCATTACGAGCATTAAATATGTTTTATACACCATTCCGCAGCCTACCCCCTGGAGGGGGACATGTTTAATAGTCCCATCCCTTGCTTATCGCACCATTTGTATCGTTCTGCATTCACAGCAGTCTTTTCTTGAATAAGTAATGCAGCACCTTTTTGCTTCCAATTGCATTTCTTTCTTATACATATGTTCATTTATGACATGTTGCATCCGTACATTTTGGTACGGCTAAATACACCAGGGGCTTATGTTTCCCGCATCATGGTGTGATAAGTCCGAACACTTTCACTAGTGCGGCACCCCGAACTTATAGCATTATATGCATCGGCTCCGAATCATGTCTTGGGTCAATAGTTGGGTTTGCCCGGCTCCCATGTTTTGGTACCTTACGTTCCGTTATATCGTCTAAGGTAGCACTGGGAGAACCACTGCGATTGTGCCCCAGTTGAGCTGGGCGAGCGCCTCAGTGGAGAAAGCTAAAACTGACCGTCATGATGAGGCGAGAGACGGTCGCTGTTCGAGAGGTTTTTTGCGAGTCCCTAAAGACTTATGCCGCTTAGAGCGAGGAGCCAGCCTTGTCCGGCCCAGGCGTGGATAGCACCCCAAATTCGGCCTTCCGAAGACTAGGGGCTTCGCCGAAATTTAAAATTATAGAATTCTATGGCTAAGTGAGAGTGTTCAAGCATTATAAGTCTGGTTGCCTTGTTCGTTGTGTTGAGCGCCTCCCTAGATGGCCCAAAAATGGGAACAAGAGTGCTCAAGTTTATCCCGAACACCCCAGCACTCGTGGCATGGGGGCTGAAGCCGACGACTTGCCATCTCTCAGATTTGGTAAACAGCCGCACAGAAGGTAATATTTTAAATTAACAAGCGTTGCTTAGCGCATATGAACTAAGTTTTCAGCGCACATGATAACAAAATGCGAGTCTACTCAAATATTACATCTTTGGAGCACTCACCCGCAATAGTGCGGGCACCCTTCAGGACACTCTTATAATACATCTCGGGCGTGCGATGCTCCTTGCCCTGCGGTGGCGCGTCCATCACAAGCTTCTGGGCATCCATCTTGCCCCAGTGCACCTTTGCGCGGGCAAGGGCCCGACGGGCACCTTGAATACAGGCGGAGTTCTTGATGACTTCAACCCACGGGCACGCATCCACCAGCTGCCGCACCAGGCCGAAGTAGCTCCCAGGCATGGCCTCCTTAGGCCACAGCCGAACTATGAGGCCCTTCATGGCCTGTTCGGCCACCTTGTGGAGCTCGACCAGCTGCTTCTGTTGATCGCTAAGGGGCACCGGATGTCCGGCCTCAGCATACTGAGACCAGAAGACCTTCTCCGTCGAGCTCCCCCTCGACCCTGTAGAAAGTGGCAGCATCGGACATGTTTCGGGGCAGATCTGCGAACGCTCCTGGAGAGCTCCGAATTCGGGTAAGTGATATGTAATTCACACTCACATGCTTACTTTGCATGAAAAACGCCTTACCCGCCGCTATTTTCTTCAACGCCTCGACTTCCTGGAGGGCCTTATAGGCTTCGGCCTTAGCGGCTTTGGCACTCTCAAGAGCCGTCGCAAGCACGGACTCTCGAGTCTTCTAGTCACGCTCCAAACTCTCATGTTTTTCCATGAGAGCCTGGAGCTCTTGCTGTACCTCCGCCACCCGCGCCTCCTGCTTCTCTCGCTCGGTGCGTTCCGCGGCTGCATTACGTTTGGCCGCGGACACCGCCTCCTTCAGGGTCGCCACCTCGTTTATGGCCCCTGCTATATCCACGTTATCCTTGTCATTTTTCTTGCAACCAAATCCTTTTCTGTAAGGCACAATTTTAATAAGGTATTACTCACCTTCCTTGTCCTCGAGCTGCTTCTTGGCACGGTCGAGCTCGTTCTCGGACCGCTCGAGGCTTTCCTTCAAAGTATTGACCTCCGCAGTCAGTGCGGCAAAGGTCAGCAGCACAGCCTGCAATCCCATATTGACATATTTTTTATGACTCCTGCATATATCTTTTTAGATCCTCAGTCCGGATTTTCTTTCCGAACACCGAACCGAGCATCAGGGGCTACTGTCTATGCGGTACTATTTTACATATATCAAAATTCTTACCTCAAAGCCTGTTAGAAGGCTGCTGCAGGCTTCGGTCAGCCCGCTCTTGGCGAGCTGAACCTTCTGAATCACCGCACTCATAACAGTGTGGTGTTCCTCTTTGATGGAGGCACCATTGAGCGCCTCCAACAAGCTATCCAGCGCCTCCGGTTGGACGGAGGCTGCCGGCATCACGGTCGTGCCCTTCTTACGAAGGGGCCGCCCGCCGGACTCTAGAACCGCTATGGGTTCCAGGGCCGAGTCCGGTGCAAAGGCCGGGAGGTTGTTCTGTGACACCTCCGGGGCCTCCTCCTCCTGGTGGGTCCCTTCCCGGGATCCCATCTCGGCATCGTCCGCATCACGGGGGGTGGAGGTGGTCGGAATAGAATCCATATCCAACGCACCTAAGGACCCGCTCGACGAAGCGGGAAGATCATCCTTGGGTGGACTGCAGGGTTGTATGCGGCATTAGAAAGACATTATGCGGCGAAAAGAAAAACCATGAAGTTATTCGGGAGTCCAGATACTTACGATCTCGCCAGGGGCTTGGCCCTGGGGGCCAGTCCTCGTTGCCGTCACTGGCGTTGGCGGAGCAGTCCGGGGAAAGAGTTTTTCCCTTCTTCGACCCTTCGGCCTCTCTCGTTGGGGAGGCCTTCCTTTTCTTCCCTCCCCCCGCTGGGGGAGAGGCTTTCTTCTTCTCCTCCTCGCCTTTGTGAGAGGAGTCGGCCTTGGAGTCATCATCCGATAACACCTGAAAACGGGAACTCTTCCGAGTCCCCGTGGCCTTCTTCTTGTCCTTCTTCTCCGGCACCACGTGGGGTGCCGGAGCCAGCAGCCCCGTTAAGCGGGCGTCTGCTGGGTCCTCTGGCAATGGGGCCGGACAGATAGTCTGCTCGGCCTTCACCAGCCAGTCCTGTCAAAGGAGAGGGAGTTTAGATCCCGCATAGATTCAAACTATGGAAAACAAGCATCCCGTAAAGGACAAAATCACTTACCTCGCCAGCCGGACGCTGCGAGCTGAATCCGTGATCTTCGGTAGAGGATGCGGGAGCCTCGGCGCCCTTGAACAGCACCTTCCACACATCTTCGTACGTAGTGTCGAAGAGCCCGCTCAAAGTTTGGTGTCGCGCCGGATCAAACTCCCACATGTTGAAGCCCCGTCGTTGGCACGGGAGAATCCGGCGGATGAGCATGACCTAGACTACATTGACAAGCTTGAGCTTCTTGTCCACTAGCTTTTGGATGCAGGCTTGGAGTCCGGTCAGCTCCTCCGAATCACCCATGTCCGGCCGCTCTCTTTCCAGGAGGTGAGCCGTGTGGGGATGCCAGATCTGATTTCGGGGGCCGCTGCCCATTCAGGGTCACGCGGCTCGGTGATGTAGAACCACCCCGATTGCCACCCCTTAATGGTTTCCACGAAAGTGCCCTCAAGCCAAGTAACGTTGGACATCCTGCCCACCATGGCGCCTCCGCACTCCGCTTGGCTTCCCTTCACAACCTTCGGCTTGACACTGAAGGTCTTGAGCCACAAGCCGAAGTGGAGCTGGATGCAGAGGAAGGCCTCACACACGACGATAAACGCCGAGATGTTGAGGATGAAATTCGGGGCCAGATCATGGAAATGCAGGCCGTAGTAGAACATAAGCCCCCGGACAAAGGGATGGAGTGGGAAGCCCAGTCCGCGGAGGAAATGGGGAAGAAATTCTACCCTCTCATGGGGCCTGGGGGTGGGGATGAGATCTCCCTCGTCGGGGAGCCGATGCGCGATGTTGCTGGACAAATATCCGGCACTGCGCAGCTTCTGGATGTGCCCCTCCGTGACGGAGGAGGCCATCCACTTGCCTCTCACTCCGGACATAGTTGTAGGAGGTTGAGGTGAGATGTGTGGACTTGGGCGCTGGGGCTCGAGTTCGCTGAGATGGATAAGCCAAGGAGGAAGAAGGTGCAGGTAAAAGGGTTGGATCTTTATCCCCTTATATGGGCGGACGAAAACATGTGTCCCCACCGGCCTGATAAAACTCTCTTATCTCCCATGCGCCGCAATCAATGGCGCGGTTGGGTTACCCACGTCCGTATTGATGGGAATCCTGGAATAAGGGGAACACGATCTCTGCTTCGACAAGATGTGCCAAGGAAACCGCTTCGCTAAACACGCTGAGGTGGTACAATAAAAACGATTCAAGTAAAGGCTTGGTAGTGGTCTAACATCACGCCACCAAATACGTCAGCAGATTGAACTTGTGTAAATATTATTCTCTCTACGGTGGTGCATGGAATTTATTTTGGAGAGCCGGACACTATCCTGGTGTTCACAATCTTCCATAAATTATTCGGAGGAGGAACCCGCCTTGCAATGCCGAAGACAATATGCGCGTCGAACTCGTCGTCATTGAAGCCTGGTTCAGGGGCTACTGAGGGAGTCCTGGACTAGGGGGTGTCCGGATAGCCGAACTATCATCATCGGCCGGACTCCAAGACTATGAAGATACAAGATTGAAGACTTCGTCCCGTGTCCGGATGGGACTTTCCTTGGCGTGGAAGGCAAGCTTGCCGATATGGATATGTAGATCTCCTACCATTATAACCGACTCTGTGTAACCCTAGCCCTCTCCGGTGTCTATATAAACCGGATGGCTTTAGTCCGTAGGACGAACAACAATCATACCATAGGCTAGCTTCTAGGGTTTAGCCTCCTTGATCTCGTGGTAGATCTACTCTTGTAACACACATTATCAATATTAATCAAGCAGGACGTAGGCTTTTACCTCCATCAAGAGGGCCCGGACCTGGGTAAAACATCGTGTCCCTTGTCTCCTGTTACCATCCGCCTAGACGCACAATTCGGGACCCCCTACCCAAGATCCGCCGGTTTTGACACCGACACCATCCCTCCAAACATCTTCCTGGAGCGGCTCTTTAAGCCATCCGTATTATGGGAAGAGGAGTCCGGAAATAACAATCCAGAACCAACTACATCGCCTAACACAGAACATTCTGACACAATCGGTGGCTCAGCCAATGAAATAACAGATTCAGCCCACGAAATACTGGCAGTAATTGCCCCGTGGACGGAACCATTCCTAGCCTACTTAATCAGGCAGGAACTTCCCGAAGACCAAAATGAGGCCCGCTGCATAGTTCGGCGATCTAAAGCCTACAAGGTCCATGAGGGATAACTTTGTAAGAAAAGCACAACAGGAGTCCTTCAAAGGTGTATCTCCGAAGAGGAAGGGCGAAATCTCCTGGCTGAAATTCACGCCGGACTCGGTGGGCACCACGCCGCCGCCCGGGCCCTTGTAGGCAAGGTCTTCCGTACAGGATTTTATTGGCCGACCGCCCGGGCAGATGCTCAGGACTTAGTCCAACGATGCGTCGGTTGCCAGCTCTTTGCTAATCAGAGCCACATGCCACCCACTGCCCTCAAAACTATACCCATCACTTGGTCGTTCGCGGTCTGGGGGCTTGACATGGTTGGACCCCTTAAAGGGGTAACCCACAAGCACAAATACTTATTGGTCATGGTAGAAAAATTCACCAAATGGATAGAGGCCAAGCCGGTTAAAGCGGCAGAATCCGGACCTGTGATAGACTTCATATCCGGGGTAGTACACCGTTTTCGCGTCCCACACAGCATCATCACTGATAACGGCACGAATTTCACGGCCGACGAGGTTAAACTCTGGTGCAAAAACATGGGCATCAACCTCGACTACGCTTCAGTCTACCACCCTCAAACTAACGGTCAAGTGGAACGAGCAAATGGTCTAATCATGAGCGGCATCAAACTCAGATTAGTGCTGTCCCTCACGGAATCTAACACGCACAGGGTAGAGGAGCTCGACTCCGTACTCTGGGGGCTGCGGACCACGCCAAACCGCACAACCGGATTCACATCATTTTTTATAGTATACGGCGCTGAGGCAGTTTTGCCCTGCGATATAATTCATGACTCACCTCGCATGCGCATGTACGAGGAAAGGGAAGCCGAGTTGGATCGGCAGGACAGTTTGGACGCTTTCGAGGAGGAGCGCGACGTGGCAAAATCCCGTTCCGCATTCTATCAACAGCAGGCTCGAAGATATCAAAGCAGAGAAGTACGGGCCAAAACTTACAATGTTGGCAAGCTAGTTCTACGCCTGCCGGACAAGAAAAAGGACAAACTTAAGCCCAAATGGGAAGGTCCCTTCATCATCGACCAAGTCCTTACCGGCGGTGCATACTATCTACGCAACGCATCGACAACCGACTCGAGCCAAACCCATGGAACGCAGCCCGTCTCCGAAGATTTTACGCCTAGCGCCGGACTCAGGGTTCGTCTCCTTCCTCCGTCCACCTTTCATTTTTTTCACTGTCTTTGTTTTCCCTCCTTTTTCCTCCCTTTTTCAGTACAAACCCCTTGAGGGCTGATCTGCGCTTTGTTCGCACTCACTCGATGTGCTACTCGCACTCGGTATACCTGGGGGCTTCTTTAACAGAAGCTTATTTCTATGGGCTTCATGCCCAACACATGTGTCATACTTCCGCATGTACCTTTTGATCACCATTATATGCATCGATATGACTTAAGTTTTGGCCAAGCCGGGTTGCCTGGCTCCTGTGCTTACCCCTACGTTCCCGATTGTTCGGCTAGGAGGTAAAGGGAGCACCTCTGCGATTGTTACTGCCGGGTCAGCTGGATGTGTACCTCAGACTGGGTGAAGCCGAAGGCTAGCGTTCTTAAGGGAATATTCGGTCGGTGACCTGAAAGATGATTTATTACTTACTTATTTATCTGCCCCCAGATGCTTTTTCTGCTATTTTCGCAGTCCGGACATGCACTTTAGGGCATGCCTCCCAGGGAAAGGAACCCTTAATGGAACTATTCTCCCTAGAAGATGTTTCTTACTAACCATGTAATATAACATAGCTAGTTGGGCACTTGTCTAATAAAGCAATTATGGCCCCTACGCCTTGTCTCCAAGCACGCCCCGGTTCTTTTATAACCGTAAGGGTATTCGGACACACTCCGGACTGTTGGGTCCCGAGGTTGAAGCGAAAAGGTCCGCAAAGACAAACGATCTACAATCTGGCTAGAAGGCATTCTATATGTCATTTTAAAATTACATCGTCAAGCTGACTGATTGTACTCCTCTTCAATCCCATCTAAGAGGCTGTCTAATTTACAGTCCTATTGGGAATATTTCGCGGCCAACTCTACTTGGCCGTACATCAAGCTCACAGGGATCTCCTTCCCATCGGGCCCCACAGGTCCGACCTTGGCCATGTGGTTTGGGTCAGCCTTCGGGTACCGCGTCTTCACCATGGCCCAGGCCTCCCTGGCGCCTTGACGGCAGGCCGATATCTTCCACAGGCGGAGACGTCACCGTACTCCCTGAAGCTTCTCAGCAAGCCCTCCAAGGCCATCAGGTAGGGAGACGGAAGGCCATAAGGCCTGGACGACGCCGCTCATCGCCTGCCGAACACCTTCGTGTAGTTGCAGCAGCTCGGGAAGAGGGTCTCCCGTGGAACCAGGCATCTCCTCCGCCGGACGACCCGTGAGCACACCTACAGACACATTTCTGTCAATCGACTTCCTCACCGAACTCTTCTTTTCAAAAGAGTTTGCTCAAGCACTTACTATAAATGTCGCGACGAAGCCGCCGATTCTCCTTTACAGGGTTAGACAGCTGGACCCGAACATCTTTTAGTTCTTCGCCCAGCTGGGTGTTGGCATCTTGGAGTTTGTTCCTCTCCTGCTGCACCCTCATCAGCACCCTCTCGCCGGCCTTCAACTGGTGCAGCAGCTGTTGCTTGTCCGGATCTAGTCCGGCACCCTCTGCAATATTATTGTCAGACCATACACACACGCCGCACTTCATAAACTACTTCTTTTCAAAATATGAATTACCAGAGGGGGTCTCCATGGCTCCCCCGGCAGCGGCTAGTGCGGCCTCAAGTTGGGCCTTGCATTCTTGAAGCTCTTGGGACAGGTGGGTATTCTTCTTGGTAAGATCCTGCATAACAAATGATCCTTAAATCAGTTAGTTTAACTATTTTAAGTCTCGGGGGCTACTGGCATATATAACTATTAAAATTCCTCACCCGTATGTCTTTTACATACTGCTCCGTGGCTCTGGTTAAACCATCTTGAGCAGCACGGAGGTGCGCGTCTCCCGCATTAAAGGCATTCAACGCCTCTAGGGAGAAACACGCGTCACGAAGAACTGTCCGACGGTGCCTGTGATTCATGGCGCTCTCCACCTTAGACCTGGTGGCGGACAACCTATCGGCATCCTCAGTTGGAGGAGCATCCGACTCGCGCCTTGCGCTCGCCTCCCCCTTCGGACCAGGTGTTGGAGCCTGGCTGGCGGAGGCTTGGTTGGCACCCTCTCCGGACTCAGTCCGGCGAGCGCTCTTTCTCCTGGAAAAATCATGAGCATCAATATACCTCCCAGGAGTCTTTCCCTTAAAAGACAATGGTGCACCATACCTTTGCGGCGACGTTTCGATTCGTGCCGCACTCCTCTTCCGCCTGCTAGGCCGCACTGACCTCGTTTGGTTAGTCACCGCGGGCTCGGCTTCCTGCTGTAAAGGCACCTCCTGCGAGGCACCATTGGTACACAGTGGTCAGGAATAAGCATTAAAAAGTAACGGTGTCAGGACTTCGGTCGTACTCACCTGGGAAGCCGGACATAAACCGGGGTAGTCAGCCGTAATGGCGACTAAAGCATTGTCTATGCTGAGCTGGTGGAACACCCTGTCAATCAAATCCACCTTTATGCCCGGATCCTCTTCGGAGGCCGGATCAAGGGATCTTCCCGGATCCTCGGGTTGTGGAGTTGGGCTTTCTATGCCCTCCACATCCCGGCACAGTTCCTGCGTCGAAATCATAAAGTAAGACATTTATCTTTGAAAGCACGGACCAGATATATAAGCGTCCGCTTACCCAGCTCCGAGGGTTATTCATGGAGAATCTATTCAATGGATTCGTGCAGAGGAAGTCCTCCTCCTCCCCCTTGTACAAGCCAGAGAGGATCTTCACCAGATCGGCGGCTGACCCCGGCCCCGTGCGGCCATGACGGGTGACGTCATTCTCCCCGTTGAAATCCCACATGGGGTGGCCCCTATATTGGAGCGGTTGCACCCCTCGCATAATGCATGTGGCCATGACTCCAATCATGGTTAATCCGGAATGGGCTAGTAACCGTATCCGGCCCATCAGATAGTGGACGCTCCTGTCATCTTCCCGTTGAGGGCTCCGTGGGCGCCAACTCAGGCGTTTCTTCAGAGGAGCGTTGCTAAACTCCGGGAGGCCGATCCGAACTGGATCCGGCAGCAGGGCGTCTTCCATATAGAACCACTCCGAAGGCCAGTCTTCGGACACCTTCTTCAGGGTTCCGGATAGATATCCGGTCCCGACGATGCGCCATATTTCGGCTCCGCCCACTTGATATATCGACCCCTCGTAAGAACGGGGTACGAGGCAAAACAGCGTCTTCCACAGCGCAAAATGGGGCTCGATGCCCAAGAATAGCTCGCAAAGAGCTACAAAGCCCGCGATGTGCGAAATGGAGGCGGGCGTGAGGTGGTGAAGTTGGAGTCCATAAAACTCCAGGAGCCCCCGGAGAAACGGATGTATAGGAAATCAGAGTCCCCTTATTAAGTAGGGGACGAAGCATACCCGCTCTCCTTTGGAGGGATTGGGGACGCTCTCCGCCTGCTTCCCACCCTTGTAGGTGGCCAGTCCGGCTTGAACCGGAACCATAAAGGCCGGGGGAAGGTATCCCTCTACTTGGAGCGTCACTAACTCGCTATGCGGGACTGAGCATCTCCTCCAATCTCCTGGCTGAGGACTGGGAGCGCGAGAAGAGGAGCCGCGTCGACTGTCCATGTTGGAATGGATTTTTTGTCAGATGCGCCTCGATGAGTACTTGCGGAAGGAGGATGGTGTGATTTGGATCTGGATCCTCACCTCTCTTATAGGCAGCTTATTCGTGCAGCTAGGGGGTAAAATGTAAGAATACCCTGGCTTTTCGCATTCGTACGACACGTGGAAGAAGGCCATTATTGGACGTAGAAGCCAAGGAGCGCAACATTTATGAAGCAACCGGACACTATCCGGCAAACACATGAAACATGGAGGAGAACCCGCCTTGCAAACGCCGAAGACAACATACGCACCGGACTCGTCGTCATTGAAGCCTAGTTCGGGGTCTACTGAGGGAGTCCTGGATTAGGGGGTGTCCGGATAGCCGAACTATTATCATCGGCCGGACTCCAAGACTATGAAGATAGAAGATTGAAGACTTCGTCCCGTGTCTGGATGGGACTTTCCTTAGCGTGGAAGGCAATCTTGGCGATATGTATATGTAGATCTCCTACCATTGTAACCGACTATGTGTAACCCTAGCCCTCTCCGGTGTCTATATAAACCGGATGGCTTTAGTCTGTAGGACGAACAACAATCATACCATAGGCTAGCTTCTAGGGTTTAGCCTCCTTGATCTCGTGGTAGATCTACTCTTGTAACACACATTATCAATATTAATCAAGTAGGACATAGGGTTTTACCTCCATCAAGAGGGCCCGAACCTGGGTAAAACATCGTGTCCCTTGTCTCCTGTTACCATCCACCTAGTCGCACAGTTCGGGACCCTCTACCCGAGATCCGCCAATTTTGACACCGACATTCATCATCTCGGCGCTATCCATGATGAGGAGGGAGTAGTTCACCCTCAGGGCTGAGGGTATTTACCAGTAGCTATGTGTTTGATCTCCTCTCTCTTGTGTTCTCTCTCATGTTCCCTCTATGGCACGATCTTGATGAATCGTGAGCTTTGATATTATAGTTGGATCTTATGATGTTTCTCTCCCTCTAATCTTTTGTAATGGATTGAGTTTCCCCTTTGAAGTTATCTTATCGGATTGAGTCTTTAATGATTTGAGAACACCTGATGTATGTCTTGCCGTGCTTATCTGTGGTGACAATGGGATATCATGTGCCACTTGATGTATGTTTTGGTGACCAACTTGCGTGTTCCGCCCATGAACCTATGCATAGGGGTTGGCACATGTTTTCGTCTTGACTCTCCGGTAGAAACTTTGGGGCACTCTTTGAAGTACTTTTGTGTTGGTTGAATAGATGAATCTGAGATTGTGTGATGCATATCGTATAATCATGCCCACGGATACTTGAGGTGACAATGGAGTATTTAGGTTACATTAGTGTTTTGGTTGATTTGTGTCTTAAGGTGTTATTCTAGTATGAACTCTATGATAGATTGAGTGAAAAGAATAGCTTGATGTTATTTTACTACGAACTCTTGAATAGATAGAACAGAAAGGATAACTTTGAGGTGGTTTTGTACCCAACCATAATCTCTTCGTTTGTTCTCCGCTATTAGTGGCTTTGGAGTGACTCTTTGTTGCATGTTGAGGGATTGTTATATGATCTATCTATGTTATTATTGTTGAGAGAACTTGCACTAGTGAAAGTAAGAACCTTAGGCCTTGTTTCCTACCATTGCAATACCGTTTACGCTCACTTTTATCATTAGTTACCTTGCTGTTTTTATAATTTCAGATTACAAATACCTTTACCTACTATCCATATTGCACTTGTATCACCATCTCTTCGCCGAACTAGTGCACCTATACAATTTACCATTGTATTGGGTGTGTTGGGGACACAAGAGACTCTTTGTTATTTGGTTGCAGGGTTGTTTGAGAGAGACCATCTTCATCCTACGCCTCCCACGGATTGATAAACCTTAGGTCATCCACTTGAGGGAAATTTGCTACTGTCCTACAAACCTGTGCACTTGCAGTCCCAACAACGTCTACAAGAAGAAGGTTGTGTAGTAGACATCAGGGCCATAGCCAGATTATCAAATCCTTCATGGCTAGCTCGGCCGCCTTATGCAGATCGACCAGCTGCTTCAGCTGATCGATAAAGGGCGCAGGATGTTCTGGCGCAAGATATTGCGACCAGAACAGCTTCTCCATAGAGCTCCTCTCTTCGGCTCGGTAGAATTGTGCAGCGTCGGACACACTGCACGGCGGATCTGCAAACACCCCTGGAGAACTCCGAATTCGGGTCAGTAAAAGGAATCTTTCCTTCACATACTTTCTCTAAATAAGAAAGGCCTTACCCGCCGCGACTTTTCTGGCCTCCTGGATTTCCTGGAGGGTGCCTTGGGCTTCAACCCGGGCATCGTGTGCGGATTGACGAGCCTTGGTGAGTTCGAATTCTTTGTCCGCCATACTATGCTACAAGGTCTCACACCTCTTCATGGCCTCTTGGAGCTCTTGTTGAACCTAAACAACCCTGGCCTCTTGCTTTTCACGAGCATCCTGCTCCTTGGCTGTTTTCTTTTCGGCCTGGGCTAGCGCTTTCTTGAGAGCCTCGACCTCGGTCGCCGCTCCTAAATACATATCATGACATTTTTTAGTCAAAATAAATTACTTATCTGTATTTCAATATGGACAAGGTTTTTCCATACCTTGGTTATCCTCTAGCTATTTCTTTACATGACTGAGCTCTTTCTCGGCCCGCTTCAGACTCTGCTTTAGTCCGGAGACCTCCGCGGTATGAGATGGTGCAGCTAATAACGACGCCTGCTTGTTCACATAGATATCTCATGGTTAGTCTCATGCGAAAATTAATTGATCCTCTATCCGGCTTTTCTTTTTGAACACCGAATGGTGCATCAGGGGCTACTGTTTATGCTGTGATATTCCTTTTATGTTTAGACTTCACGGCTTACCTCAAAGCCCGTTAGAAGGCTTGTGCAGGCTTCGGTCAGCCCGCTCTTTGCGGATTGAATCTTCTCAATCACCGTACCCATAAGGATACGGTGCTCTTCAACAATGGAAGCGCTTTACAGCGCCTCCAACAAAGTATCTGGCGCCTCTGGGTGGATAGAGGTTGCCGGCAGGACAGGGCACCCTCTTCTTTTGAAGAAGGTTGCTTGCCTGGTTCCGGAGCCATACTGGTCTCCGGAACGGTGTTCAGCTGGGGGCCAAATTCGGGATGACCCTGCCGACAGTGTCCATGGGGGCTACTCCCCCATGTGTCCGGCTCATGAGGTTTGACCCTCCGGCGCCGCATCGATGAACCCTCCCTGGCCTGGATTCCTGTGGGACGACACCTCGGTGTTGTCCACTATTGGGGAATGTAGTAATTTCAAAAAAATTCCTACGAACACGCAAGATCATGGTGATGCATAGCAATGAGAGGGGAGAGTGTTGTCTACGTACCCTCGTAAACCGAAAGCGGAAGCTTTAGAACAACGCAGTTGATGTAGTCGTACATCTTCACGGACCGACCGATCAAGCACCGAAACTATGGCACCTCTGAGTTCTAGCACACGTTCAGCTCGATGACGTCCCTCGAACTCCGATCCAGCCGAGTGTCGAGGGAGAGTTCCGTCAGCACGACGGCGTGGAGATGTTCTTGATGTTCTACCGTCGCAGGGCTTTGCCTAAGCACTGCAACAATATTATCGAGAAGGACTATGGTGGAGGGGGGCACCGCACACGGCTAAGAGATCAAGAGATCAATTATTGTCTCTATGGGGTGCTCCCCTGCCCCCGTATATAAAGGAGCAAGGGGGAGGCGGCTGGCCTACGAGGAGGGCGCGCCAAGGGGGGAGTCCTACTCCCACCGGGAGTAGGACTCCTCCTTCCCTTGTTGGAGTAGGAGAGAAGGAAAGAGGGGGAGATGAGGAAGGAAAAGGGGGCTGCACCCTTGTCCAATTCGGACCAGAGGGGGGCTGCACGCCTCCTTCCTTTCGGCCTCTCTCCTCTATTCCCGTATGGCCCAATAAGGCCCATATACTCCCCGGCGAATTCCTGTAACTCTCCGGTTCTCCGAAAAATACCCGAATCCCTCGGAACCTTTCCGAAGTCCGAATATAGTCGTCCAATATATCGATCTTTATGTCTCGACCATTTCGAGACTCCTCGTCATGTCCCCAATCTCATCCGGGACTCCGAACTCCTTTGGTACATAAAAACTCATAAACTCATAATATAACTGTCATCGAAACCTTAAGCGTGCGGACCCTACGGGTTCGAGAACAATGTAGACATGACCGAGACACGTCTCCGGTCAATAACCAATAGCGGAACCTGGATGCTCATATTGTCTCCCACATATTCTATGAAGATCTTTATCGGTCAAACCGCATAACAACATACGTTGTTCCCTTTGTCATTGGTATATTACTTGCCCGAGATTTGATCGTCGGTATCTCCATACCTAGTTCAATCTCGTTACCGGCAACTCTCTTTACTCGTTACGTAATGCATCATTCCGTAAATAACTCATTAGCTACGTTGCTTGCAAGGCTTATAGTGATGTGCATTACCGAGAGGGCCCAGAGATACCTCTCCGACAATCGGAGTGACAAATCCTAATCTCGAAATACGCCAACCCAACATGTATCTTTGGAGACATCTGTAGAGCTCCTTTATAA
This sequence comes from Triticum aestivum, assembly GCF_018294505.1. NCBI lineage: Eukaryota > Viridiplantae > Streptophyta > Magnoliopsida > Poales > Poaceae > Triticum > Triticum aestivum. Next base: position 756,197,338 of record NC_057813.1, on the reverse strand, counting down.
TCACCCAGATATGTTGTGACGTTTGGTAGCACACAAAGTGTTCCTCCGGTAAACGGGAGTTGCATAATCTCATAGTTATAGGAACATGTATAAGTCATGAAGAAAGCAATAGCAACATACTAAACGATCAAGTGCTAAGCTAACGGAATGGGTCAAGTCAATCACATCATTCTCCTAATGATGTGATCTCGTTAATCAAATGACAACTCATGTTTATGGTTAGGAAACTTAACCATCTTTGATTAACGAGCTAGTCAAGTAGAGGCATACTAGTGACACTATGTTTGTCTATGTATTCACACATGTATTATGTTTCCGGTTAATACAATTCTAGCATGAATAAAACATTTATCATGATATAAGGAAATAAATAATAACTTTATGATTGCCTCTAGGGCATATTTCCTTCATCCATGCCCTTGGGAGAGAAGGCCGGAGGGGTGGTCCCGCTGTCCATCGTGTCTGGATCCAGCGAGTCCCCCGATGAGGACCGCCCGACGCTGGACCTGGCCGGACTGCAAAACGTGTGACACGGCATGTTAATACTATGCAATGGTAAATCTGGATACATCAATGTGTCCGAGTTTCTTAGCACTCACGATTTGGCCAGGGGCTTGACCCTGGGATTCCACTCCGAGCTGCTGTCGGTGGCCGTGGTGGATTCGTCTAGAAGGGAAGCTTTCCCCTTCTTAGACGTTTCGGCCTCCAGACGTGTGGAGGCTGTCCTCTTCTTTCTCCCCCTGGCAGGGGGGAATGGCTTTCTTCTTCTTCCTCCTCCTCTTCCTCGTCGTCTTCGGTGGAGGAGTGAGCTAGTCAATAATCTAGTTCACATCGCTATGTGATTAACACCCAAAGAGTACTACGGTATGATCATGTTTTGCTTGTGAGAGAAGTTTAGTCAACGGGTCTGTCACATTCAGAGTCGTATGTATTTTGCAAATATATTCTATGTCTACAATGCTCTGCACGGAGCTACTCTAGCTAATTGCTCCCACTTTCAATATCACTACTAGGGAAAACCTTATACACAGAATCTTAGCAGCAGCGTGGTTTAAAAACAGACGCTACAGCTAATTAGCAGTAGGGAGCTTCAGAAAAGAGCACTAGTAATATCTAAGTAGCAGTAGCGCTCTAGGTGAAACGAGCGCTACTACTATAATTGCCATGGTGTTGCCTCCAGGCTAGATATAGTAGTAGCGCCCTTCCAAGGGACGCACTACTGCTAAAGTACTTAGTAGCAGCGTTTTTCCTCAAAACTCGCTACTGCTAAGTATCACCGCAACTAATTAAGTTTAGTCCCATACTGCTAAGAGAACAAGGTGTTTACCACCTTAAATATGTTACTTCTCAACCTATCTCGAGCACTTGCTCTTCATTGAACTATATGTGTATGATTTGTGGCTGCAATATGAATCATCGCCTGTACCTATACATGTACAGTGGGGATTCATGTTGACTATTTAGATTCTACACAAAAAGATCAATGATGACCAATGTATATTTTTGATGTTTTTACATTGCTTGGACATAGAGCATTTTTCAGGATAAAGCATTACTGATATTGGGATAAACAAAAGAAATAACTGCTTCCATTAGCAGTAGCATTTTTCACTAAAACGCGCTATAGATAAGTTAGCTATAGCTCGTTTTCTTTATGAGCGCTACTGCTAGTTCGACTTAACCACCCCCCGGCTCAAAATTTCGATAAGTCCTCCTTTCACCCCCGCCCCCCGGCCTGTTCCCCTACTCCTGTCGCCGCCGCCCGAGCCCGAGCCTCCCCTTATCGCCGCCGCCCGAGCCTGCCCTCAACCTCACCGCCGCCGCCCGCCACCATTCTCGACCACACTGTCGTCGCCCTCGACCTCACCGCCACCGCCCTCGACC